>NC_060088.1:21948315-22248315 GCF_922984935.1 Meles meles | reverse complement strand
TGAGGCTGCTTATACTCCTGACTCTTCCTTGATCTTACATGGGTAAGATGGAATTGTGGATTCTTGCCCTTCCCAGGAGTCCAATGGGGAGTCGTGACAGTCACGGCCAAAGACTAGAAATTTGGCCATGGAGAAGGTGAACCCAAATCATTTCACAAACTGTCTTGGTGAAATCCCAAGGCGACTCCAGATGTTAGAGTGATTATGTTACTCCTGGCTGACCCAGAACTGATCCAGCCAGGTGAAGTGATGAGGCGTGGATTGGTGAGGAGTGGTTGCTGGGACCTCAGAGCTTTGTGACGTCACAGAAGCTGACTTCACTGAAGCAGCAATCCAATTCTCATGACATAAAGTCCTATGGCTTTAAGTAGAAAGACCTGGGAAGGAACAAGAAAGAGCCCTGTTACCCTGACCATGAACTCAGGTGGTCTTTTCTGTTTCTTTCCCACTTCAAATTTCTATACAAAGAGAAAAGTAAACGATGTTCTGTATACCATTCTTTAGACCAACATTTCTCCAGAGAGAGCAAGGTGTTCCTATTTCCACTGCAATTTCTAGAGATCCAAATCAACAGCGAGGCCTCTTGGCTTCTATTAGGTCTCTGGGAGGTTGGATATCCTTGGGGGAGAGGGTCCATTCTAAGCTTCTGTTCCCTATGGTTTCTCAGGTGTAAGGTCTGCCTTTGGTGCTTGTTCAGCTTGGAAGGTGAGGGAAGGAAGAAGGGAAGGAAAGTCATGATTCCAGGAAAATAGGAGAGTGATGCATTGTGCTGTCCGTGTCATTGTCTGCTAGTGCCTGAAACACCGGTCCTAAGGGATGAAGGCTCTCTCTAACTGACATTACCTTAAAAACCGTTGCAAAGACTTCATGGAGAGTGAAATTCTGCCTGATCGCTACCCCGAAAGAAAGAGCCTTGGTCAGCACTCCTTGTCATCTTTAGTTAATGCTGCATGCCATAGTCATGGGGAGAGCCATGTTGAGCAATTCTCTTTATTCAGATGAAAATGAACAGCGAACATTGATGGCCTGTCATGCCCACTCTAGCATCACTGTGGAAGGAGCCGAGATACACTTTTAAGGGCTAGTGGATAAAGATGATTATGAACATGATGATAAAGAACATGATTTCCAAATGAAAATGCAAGCCGACCAAGGGACATATCCTATGGCTTCACTCTTATATAGCGCAGGAGGTATACCATGGACATGAGTATTAGTAAGGGAAAACGGACGGTGAAAAGTCAGACTGGGAGATGCATGAAAGAGGCTCAGGACTTTGGGACCAAGCTGAGGGTTACAGGAAGATAACACCTGCCATAAAGAGGGAACTGGTTAATGGGTATGGAGGAAATTTGGCAGTATATGAGGATGAGCACTTGGTGGTATATGCAATTAAAGAATCAGGGAGCACTATGTAAAAAACGTAGGATGGATGAAAGGCTGGCTTGCCAAATATCAGAAAAAAATAGTGAATAGAAAGCAAAAGATCTTTTAACGTGGAGATGAAGAAAGAAAGAGAGGAGAAATGAATTCAAGCTTTATTATCTTACTGATTAAAATTGTATGCAGTTGGTTTCCTCTAAGGTCCTTATATGAATTGGGTCTTTGGACATTGTCAGTTAGAGACTTCCCTCTTCCTACATTTTAATAATAGATGAGAAATCCGACATTATTATTAGATGTCTCGAATTGTGGCCTAGGGAGTTGATTTGAACCTGGCTTTCTGTGTGTGGGGAGATGTTTGTGGATTGCTTCCAAAGCCTCAAACTGCTTCAAAAGTCATTACCTAAGACGTCAAATATGTATGACTCATGATCTTGTCATGGTAGTGTGTATGTTTCTTGGAATTTATCTTTTTCCCTCTGGTTTTGGATTTGTGGCATACTTGTGTGGAGGTTTTTTTTTTAGGTAACGTTGCTTAATTAATTAATTAATTAATTAGTTAATTCTTGAAAGGTAAGGAGTTACCTTATCCAGTTTGGACAGGTTGATACTTTGATTCCCTAAGCTTTTGTTTTTTATGGTATTTTCTCTGAATTTTGCTTCCATGAGTGCTATTCCTCACTTGCTCCCTACCTTCTGTGGGACTCTTTTAAGTGTTTGTGTGTGTGTGTGTGTGTGTGTGTGTGTGTGTGTGTGTGTGTGTATGTGTGATTCACCAAACGCTAAAAATTATATTTTAAGAGGAATGAACCTGCTCTATTCCAGGTCAAAATTCACCTTCAAACACATGGAAACTCACGTTACATCCTGTTTTCCCACATTTTGCATTGAATGTCCCATTGATCCACTTTTAGAAATGCAGATTCTGACTTGCCTGTCTGGAACACACAACAAATTATGTGTGCCTGGTTTGAGTCTAATGGTCTGCCCCTTTTTCTTGCTTTTTCACATGTTTCTTTACTTCCATGATTGAGTGAATTCGTACGGTAGTGGTCTTTCTGTGACTTTCTGTGACTGACAAATACGACAAAACACAATGCTCTCTCCCTTTCTGCCACATGTTACAAGGAGCAAGAATGCCTTCTTGCTTATGGCTCCATAAGAGTCCGCAGTGCCTTTGGACGACAGGGAGATGGTAGATGTGTCTGGGAGCTCCAGGCTAGTCTTCAGCCATCAGCACCACCAGAAGATGAGCACATCAAAGGAAACATGGTGTAAATGGACCTGAAGCCTAAATGGACCTGCTTGCTTATGCAGACATACAGTGCAGGAGATACACTGTGTATCTCCTGGAGAGGACACCAGCAAGCACCCAGGTGGAGACAGCCTGGAAACCATGATCAGAGACAATACCTGTTGACACCGTGGTAAGATTATTATTTCTTTGTGTGCATTCTTGATGGGCAGTGCTGGTGGAGATGCCTCGATGGGAGCCTCACATACTTGGTCTCTCAACTCTATGGTCAAATAATCTATAAATCAGGGAAAAATATACAATGGAAAAAAGACAGTCTCTTCAAAAAATGGTGCTGGGAAAATTGGACATCTATATGTAGAAGAATGAAACTCGACCATTCTCTTTCCTCGTACACCAAGATAAGCTCGAAATGGATAAAAGACCTCAACATGAGACAGGAATCCATCAGAATCCTAGAAGAGAACTTAGGCAGTAACCTCTTCGATATCAGCCACAGCAACTTCTTTCAAGATATGTCTCCAAAGGCCGAGGAAACAAAAGCCAAAATGAACTTTTAGGACTTCATCAAGATCAAAATCTTCTCCACAGCAAAGAAACAGTCAACCATACAAAAAGGCAACCCACGGAATGGGAGAAGATATTTGCAAATGACAGTACAAACAAAAGCTTGAGATCCAGGATCTATAAAGAACTTCTAAAACTCAACACACACAAAACAGATAATCATATCAAAAAATGGGCAGAAGATATGAACAGACACTTCTTCAACAAAGACATACAAATGGCTATCAGACACATGAAAAAATATTCATCATAACTAGCCATCAGGCAGATTCAAATTAAAACAAAATTGAGACACCACCTGACACCAGGTAGAATCTCCAAAATTAGCAAGACAGGAAACATCGTGTGTTGGAAAGGATGTGTAGAAAGGGGAACCCTCTTACACTATTGGTGGGAATGCAAGTTAGTACAGCCACTTTGGAGAACAGTGTGGAGATTCCTGAAGAAATTAAGAATAGAGCTTCCCTATGACCCTGCAATTGCACTGCTGGGTATTTACCCCAATGATACAGATGTAGTGAAAAGAAGGGTCATCTCTACCCCAATGTTTATTGTAGCAATGGCTACGGTCGCCAAACTGTGGAAAGAACCAAGATGCCCTTCAACGGATGAATGGATAAGGAAGATGTGGTACATATACACAATGGATTATCATGCCTCCATCAGAAAAGATGAATACCCAACTTTTGTAGCAACATGGACGGGACTGGAAGATATTATGCTGAGCGAAATAAGTCAAGCAGAGAGACACAAGTATCATATGGTTTCACTTATTTGCGGAGCATAACATGAACATGGAGGATATGGAGAGATGGAGAGGAGATGGGGTTGTGGGAAATTGGAAGGGGAGGTGAACCTTGAGAAACTATGGCTCTGAAAAACAACCCAATGGTTTTGAAGGGGGAGGGATGTGGGCGGATGAGTCAAGGGAGTGGGTAATAGGGAGGGCACATAATGTGTGGAGCACTGGTTGTGATACCAAAACAGTGAATACTATAATGCTGTAAATAAACAAATAAAAATAATTTAAGGCAAAAATTAAAAAAAAAGATACTTGGGCACTACGACCGCCAGCATCAAGACTGAGAAGTGGCCACAGGCAGGATGATGAGGACATTAGCTGCCGAACCTGCAATCACGGATTCCCAAACATGGAACACAGTTTGGACTGCTTTCTTCAGCCCAGGTTGCTTAGTCCCAGGAGAACAGAAAATCTTGCAAGGGATTAGAAGAAATCCCTGCCCACATCCTCTCAAAGGGTCACAGAATTCAGTAGGCCTTCAGTTTGTGGAGTGGGTTGAAAGGCATGTTTCACTGGCACACCAGACACAAGAAGCTTAAACTCACCATATGTGGCCCAGACACCACACACTCTGAATGGAAGGCAAGGAGAGCCTCTGCAGAGGATGAGCCCACAGGAGAGTGCACAGCCACAACACAACCCCAGAGGGCACGACACACACACTGAGACTCTCTCAAGTGCCAGAATTTGTGCACTCCATCATCTCTTCTTCCTAAAGAAATTATCTTCAGGGTAGATAACAGAATGCGTGTTTCGAATACAGAATAGACAGAGACATTTTGTTGATTCACGTTGTATTCCTGAAACTGGCCCAAAGCCTTTCCCAATGGATTCACATGGGGATTGGTTCTCTTCCAACATGCTCCATGCTTGCTCCTGTGAGCTACAAAAAGATCAGTCCTTCCTGGGCCTAAGCTTCTAGGGTGTAGGGTCTGCCTTTAATGATTGGTCAGCTGGGAAAATTGGGAGTCATTTCTGGCACGATTTCTGGAGATGCAAGAAGAACTCCTGTCCTCACTGTTGAAGACTCCAGACATGTCTTTGTTAGGGTTGCGGGTGTTAACTCTGAGCTTTCCTCTGAGGGTTGGTGGAGCTTTTCCTGGTCAGAAGCACTATGATAGGCTGTGAGGACCATGAACATGTGTATGGCGTGGAGTTCCCCTTATGAGGCTGCTTGTACTACTGACTCTTTCTTGACCTTCTGGGGGTAAGATGTAATTGTGGATTCTTGCCTTTCTCAGAAGTCCAGAGGGGAGGTGGTAACAGTCAAGGCGAAAGACTACAATTTCAGCCTTGGAGAAGGTGACTACAAAAGGCTTCACAAACTGTATTGAAGAAATACCCAGGCGGTTCCAGCGGGTTAGAGTGATTTTGATACTCCTGGCTGATCCAGAACTACTCCAGCCAGGTGAAGTGATGAGGCGTGGTTTGGTGAGGAGTGGTTTCTAGGACCTCAGAGATTTGTGACATCACAGAAGCTGACTTCACTGAAGCAGCAATCCAATTTTCATGACATATGAGTCCTAAGGCTTTAAATAGAAAGAACTGGGAAGGAACTAGAAAGAGCCCTGTTAGCCCGATCATGAACTCAAGTGGTCTTTTCTGTTTCTTTCCCACTTCAAATTTCTATACAAAGAGAAAAGTAAACGATGTTCTGTATACCATTCTTTAGACCAATATTTCTCCAGAGGTGTTCCTGTTTCCACTGCAATTTCTAGAGATCTCAATCAACAGCGAGGCCTCTTGGCTATCATTTGGTCTCTGGTAGGTTAGATATCCTTGGGTGAGAGGGTCCATTCTTAGCTTCTGTTCCCTATGGTTTCTCGGGTGTAAGGTCTGCCTTTGGGCTGGTCACCTTGGAGGGTGAGGGAAGGAAGAAAGGAAGGAAAGTCACAATTCCAGGAAAATTGCCAGGGCAGGGATGCATTGTGCTGTCTGTGTCCTTATCTGCTAGTGTCCTGAAACACTAGTCATAAGGATGAAGGCTCTGTCTACCTTACATTACCTTAAACACCGTTGCAAAGTCTTCATGGAGAGTGAAAAGCTGCATGTTCGCTACCCCTAAAGAAAGAGCCCTGGACAGCACTCCTTGTTCATTAGTTAATGCTACATGCGATAGTCACGGGAGAGCCATGTTGAGCAACTCTCTTTATTCAGATGAAAATGAACGGCCAACATCGATGGCCTGCCATGCCCACTCTATTGTAACTGTGGAAGGAACCGAAATACACATTTTAGGGTTTGTGGATAAAGATTATTATGAAGATGATGTTAAAGATGATTTCCAAATGAAAATGAAAACAGACCAAGGGAAATATCCTATGGCTTCACTCATATGTGACCCATGAAGAATACCATGGACATGAGTATTAGTAAGGGAAAATGGAAGGAGAAGAAGTCAGAAAGGGAGACGCACCTGGAGAGACTCAGGACTTTGGGGACCAAGCTGAGGTTTACAGGGAGATAAGACATGCCATAAAGAGGGAAATGGATAATGGGTATGGAGGTGGTGTGGCATTTTATGAGGATGAGCACTTGGTGGTATATGCAATTAAAGAATAAGGGAACACTATGTCAAAAAACAAGGATGGATGAAAGACTACCTTGCCAAATATAAGGAAAAATATTGAAGAGGATGCAAAATAGGCCGTTTCACAAGGAGATGAAGAAATAAAGAGAAGAGAAATGAATTCTAGTTTTATTATCGTAATGATTAAAATTGTATGCTATTTTTTCCAATAAGGTCCTTATGTGAATTGGTTCTGTGGACATTGTAAATTAGAGTCTTCCTTCTTACTACATTTTTGGAATAAATGAGAAAAGCCGACATTACGATTAACTATCTCAAATTTTAGAACAGGGACTTGATTTGAACTTGGCTTTCTGTGTGTTTGGAGATGTTTGAGGGCTGCTACAAAACCTCAAAAGCTGCTTCTAAAGTCATTACCTTAGTAGTCAGATATGTATGACTCATGATCTTGTCATGGTAGTGTGTATGTGTCTTGGAATTTATCCTTTCCTCTAAGGTAGTGGATTTTCTGGCATCCTTGTGTGGAGGGTTCATTTAGGTAAGGTTATTTAATTAATTAATGAATTATTGATAGGTAAGGAGTTAACTTATACTGTTTGGACGGGTTGATATTTGATTCTCTAAGCTTTTATTTTTTTATGGTATTTTCTCTGAATTATGCTTCCATGAGTGCTATTCCTCACTTGCTCCCTAACTTCTGTTGGACTCTTTTAAGTGTGTGTGTGTGTTTCAGAAAACGCTAAATATGATATTTAAAAGATAGGAAGCTGCTCTATTCCAGATCCGAATTCACATTCAAAAACTGTGGATACTCACATTACACACCATTCAGCTACAATTCCTGCATTGAATGTACCATTTGATCCATATTTAAAAGGCAGTTTCTGCCTAGCCTGCCTGGAATAAACACCAAATTTTGTGTGCCTGGTTAGAGTCTAATTGCCTGTCACTTTTTCCCATGTATCTTTACTTCCATGAGTGAGTGAAATGGTATCGTAGTTGCCTTTCTGTGACTGACAGATATGACACAGCCCAATGCCCTCTCCCTGTCCGCCACATGTCACAAGGATCAAGAATGCCTTCTTGTTTACGGCTCCATAAATGTCCTCAGTGCATCTGGAAGACAAGGAGACTGTGAAAGTGTTTGCGAGCTCAGGCTTGTCTGCAGCCATCAGCACATCCAGAAGATGGCCACATCAATGTACTCATGGCATAAATGGACCTGAAGCCTAGAAATCATACTCCACAGTGAAAGAGAAAAGAAGGCCCAGAGACCATGGTAGAAGGGTGTAGAAAGGGCTTATGGGAGAATTGGATGGTTGTACTATAGAAGGCAAGGAGCCATGGCCAAAAAAAAAAAAAAAAAAAAAAAGGCCCAGGGGAGAGGAGCACACTTAAAACCCACAACACTAATGTTGACCCTTAGCTGTTGTCAAAGAAAAGGAGTGTCTGAAGGACACGAGTTCTTGCAACCCAAGGCTCATGAGGCCCAGGGATTCCAGATCAGCATGTTTTGCTGACATAGACTCCAGAGAACACTGTGTATCTCCTGGAGAAGACAACATCAAGCAAACAGGTGCAGACAGCCTGGAAAATAAGATCAGAGACAATACCTGTTGACACCGTGGTACGATTATTTTTTCTTTGTGTGCATTCGTGAAGAGCAGGTTGGTGAAGATGCCTCGATGGGCGCCAAATAAACTTGGGCCCTATGACCGCCAACATCAAGACTGAGAAGTGGCCACAGGCAGGACGGTGAGGACATTAGCTTCCCGACGTGCTATCACGTATTCTCAAACCTGGAAATTTGTTGGGAGTCTTTCTTCAGGCCACGTTGCTTAGTCCCAGGAGAACAGAAAATCCTGCTGGGGACTAGAAGAAAGCCCTGCCCACATCCTCTCATATGGGCACAGAATTCAGCAGGCTGTAAGTTTTGTGGAGTGGTTTTAAGTTCACGTTTCACAGGCACACCAGACCCACAAAGCTTAACCTCACCATATTGGGCCCAGACACCAAACACTCTGAATAGAAGGCAAGAAGAGCCTCTGCAGATGACGAGTCCACAGGAGAGTGGACAGCCACAACACAACTCCAGAGGGCATGTCACAACACCTGAGACTCTCTCAAGTGCCAGCCTTCGGCACTCCATGAGCTCTTCTTCGTAAAAAAAAATATCTTCAGGGTAGATAACAGAATACAGAAGAGAAAGACACTTTTGGTAGATTCATGTTGTATTCCTGAAACTGGCCCGAAATCCTTTTCTGATGACTTCACATAGGGACTGGTTCTCTTCCAACATGCTCCGTGCTTGCTCCTGTGAGCTATAAACAGAAGAATACGTCTTGAGCCTAAGCTTCTAGGGTGTAGGATCTGCCTTTAATGTTTGGTCAGCTGAAAAATTGGGAGACATTTATGGCACGATTTCTGGAGATGCAAGAAGTACTCGTGTCCTCAGTGTTGGAGACTCCAGACATGTCTTTGGTATGGTTGCAGGTGTTAACTCTGAGCTTTCCATGGAGGGAAGGGGGCGATTTTCCTGGTCAGAAGCATCCTGATGAGGTGTGAGGACCATGAACATGTGTATGGCGTTTAGTTCCCTGTGTGAGTCTGCTTGTACTCCTGACTCTTTCTTGACCTTACGTGGGTAAGATGGAATTGTGGATACTTGCCCCTCTCATGAGTCCAGAGGGGTGGTGGTGACAGTCCTGGCCAAAGACTACAAATTCAGCCATGGAGAAGGTGACCCCAAATCGCTTCACAAACTGTCTTGGTGAAATCCCCAGGCGAGTCCAGATGTTGGAGTGATTTTGATACTCCTGCCTGACCTAGGACTACTCCAGCCATGTGAAGTGATGAGCCGTGGTTTGGTGAGGAGTGGTTCCTAGGATCTGAGAGCTTTGTAACTTCACAGAAACTGACTTCACTGAAGCACCAATCCCATACACATGACATATGTGTAAGTTAAAGTAGAAAGACCTGGGAAGGAACAAGGAGGAGCCCTGTTAGCCTGATCATGAACTCAGGTAGTCTTTGCTGTTTATTTCCCACTTCCACTTTCTATACAAAGAGAAAAGAAAATGATGTTCTGTATACTATTCTTTAGACCCACATTTCTCCAGAGAGAGCAAGGCGTTCCTATTTCCACTGCAATTTCTAGAGATCTCAATTTACGGCGAGGCCTCTTGGCTGCGATTAAGTCTGTGGGAAGTTGGATATCCTTGCGTGAGAGGGTCCATTCTTAGCTTCTGTTCCCCATGGTTTCTCGGGTGTAAGGTCTCCCTTTGGTGCTTGGTCAGGTTGGAAGTTGAGAGAAGGAAAAAGGGAAGCATAGTCACAATTCCAGGAAAAATCTAGGGCAGGAATGTGTTGTGCTGTCTCCTTATCTGGTAGTGTCCTGAAACACCAGTCTTAAGAATGAAGGCTCTGGGGGCGCCTGGGTGGCTCAGTGGGTTAAGCCGCTGCCTTCAGCTCAGGTCATGATCTCAGGGTCCTGGGATCGAGTCCCACATCCAGCTCTCTGCTCAGCGGCGAGCCTGCTTCCCTCTCTCTCTCTCTGCCTGCTTCTCTGTCTACTTGTGATCTCTCTCTGTCAAATAAATAAATTAAAAAAAAAGTTAAAAAAAAAAGAATGAAGGCTCTGTCTACCTGGTATTACCTTAAACACCGTTGCAAAGGCTTCATGGAGAGTGAAACTCTGCATGATAGCTACCCCTAAGGAAAGAGCCCTGGTCAGCACTCCTTGTCATCACTAGTTAATGCTACATGCCATAGTCATGGGGAGAGCCATGTTGAGCAACGCTCTTTATTCAGATGAAAATGAATGGCCAATATCGATGGCCTGCCATGCCCACTCTAGCATCACTGTGGAAGGAGCCGAGATACCCTTTTAAGGGCTAGTGTATAAAGATGATTTTGAAGATGATGATAAAGAAGATTATTTTCAAATGAAAATGCAAGCAGACCAAGGGAAATATCCTATGGCTTCACTTATATGTGGCTCATGAGGAATACCATGGACATGAGTAGTAGTAAGGGAAAACGGAAGGAGAAGTCAAACAGGGAGACGCACCAGGAGAGACTCAGGACTTTGGGGACCAAGTGGAAGGTTACAGGAGGATAAGTCCTGCCATAAAGAGGGAACTGGTTAATGGGTATGGAGTTGGTGTGGCATTATTTGAGGATGAGCACTTGGTGGTATATGCAGTTAAAGAATCAGGGAGTACTATGTCAAAAATGTAGGATGTATGAAAGGCTGTCTATCCGAATATAAGAAAAAATAGTGAATAGAAAGCAAAACAGGCCATTTCCCATGGAGATAAAGAAAGAAAGAGAAATGAATTCTTGTTTTATTATCTTACTGATTAAAATTGTTTCCAATTGGTTTCCTATACGGTCCTTATGTGAATTGGGTCTTTGGACATTGTAAATTAGAGTCTTCCCTCTTCCTACATTTTGGGAACAGATGGGAAAATATGACATTACCAATAAATGTCTTGAATTGTGGACCATGGAATTGATTTGAACCTGGCTTTCTGTGTGTTCGAAGATGTTTGAGGACTGCTTCAAAAGCCTCAAAATCTGCTTCAAACTTCATTACCTGAGACGTCAGATATGTCTGACTCATGATCTTGTCATGGTAGTGCGTTTGTGTCTTGGAATTTATCCTTTTCTCTCCGCTATTGCATTTGCTGGCAACTTCTGTGGAGGGGTGTTAGGTAAGGCTGTTTAATTAATTAATTAATTAATTAATTCTTGATGGATAAGGAGTTAACTTATCCAGTTTGGAAGGTTTGTTACTTTGACTCTCCTAATTTTTTTTATGGTATTTTCTCTGAATTTTGCTTCCATGAGTGCTATTTCTCACTTGCTCCCTAAATTCTGTGGGACTCTTTTAAGTGTGTGTGTATATATGTGTGTGTCTGTGTTTGTCTGTGTGTGTCTGTATGTGTGTCTGTGTTTCATAAGACGCTAAAAATGACTTTTTAAGAGATATGAGACTGCTCTATTCCAGATCACAATTCACCTTCAAACAGTGGAAACTCACATTACATCCCATTCATCCAAATTTCCTGCATTGAATGTCACATTTTATCCACTATTAGAAACGCAGATTCTGACTAGCCTGCCTGGAACAAACACCAAATTTTGTGTGCCTAGCTAGATTCTAATTGCCTGTCCCTTTTTCTTGCTTTTTCATATGTTTCCTTACTTCCAAGAATGAGTGAAATCGTAAAGGATTTGTCTTTCTGTGACTGAAAGAGATGACCTAACCCAATGCTCTCTCACTTTCTGTCACATGTTGCAAGGAGCAAGAATGATTTCTTGCTTATGGCTCCTAAAAGTATGCAGAGCATTTGGAGGAAAGGGAGATGGTAGAAATGTCTGGGAGCTCCAGGCTTTTCTTTAGCCATAAGCACAATCAGAAGATGACCACATCAATGGAAACATGGCATAAATGGACCAGAAGCCTAGAAATCACTCTCCACAGTGAAAGAGAGAAGAAGTCACAGAGACCATGGGAGAAGGCTGTAGACAGGGCTTATTGGAGAATTATACAGTTGCTTCTTCTGAGCGTAGGAGCCCTGGCCAAAGACAAAGGCCCAGGGGAGAGGAGCACACTTAGAGCCCACAATTTAAATGTTGACCCATAGCTGTTGGCGGAGAAAGGTGAGTGTCTGAAGGACACGAGTTTTTTCAAACCAAGGGTATTGAGATCCTGGGATTCCAGATCAGCATGCATTGCAGACATAGACTCCAGACAACACTGTGTATCTCCTGGAGAGGACACCAGAGAGCAATCATGTGCAGACAGGCTGGAAACCATGATCAGAGACAATACCTGGTGACACCTTGGTAAGATTATTATTTCTTTGTGTGCATTTGTGATGGGCAGTGTTGCTGGAGATGCCTCGATGAGCGCCAAAGATACTGGGGCTCTCAACTCTATGGTCAAATAATCTTTGACAAAACAGGAAAAAATATACAATGGAAAATAGACAGTCTCTTCTACAAATGGTGCTGGGAAAACTGGACAGCAATATGTAGAAGAATGAAACTCAACCATTCTCTTACACTGTACACAAAGATAAACTCTAAATGGATAAAAGACCTCAACGTGAAACAGGAATCCATCAGCATCCTCGAGGAGAACATAGGCAGTAACCTCTTTGATATCAGCCACAGCAACATCTTTCAAGATATATCTCCAAAGGCCAAGGAAACAAAAGCGGAAATGAACTTTTGAGACTTCATCAAGATCAAAATCTTCTGCACAGCAAAGGAAACAGTCAACCATACAAAAAGGCAACCCACGGAATGGGAGAATATATTTGCAAATGACAGTACAGGCAAAAGGTTGATATCCAGGATCTATAAAGAACTTCTCAAATTTAACACACATAAAATAGATAATCCGATCAAAAAATGGGCAGAAGATATGAACAGACACTTCTCCAACGAAGACATACAAATGGCTATCAGACATATGAAAAAATATTCATTATCACTAGCGATCAGGGAGATTCAAGTTAAAACAACACCAGATAGAATGGCCAAAATTAGCAAGACAGGAAACAACGAGTGTTGGAAGGATGTGGAGAAAGGGGAACCCTCTTAAACTGTTGTTGGTAATGCAAGTTAGTGCAGCCACTTTGGAGAACAGTGTGGAGATTCCTAAAGAAATTAAGAATAGAGCCTCCCTATGACCCTGCAATTGCACTGCTAGGTATTTACCCCAAAGATGTTTATTTCATTACCCCAAAGATGCAATGTTTATTGCAGCAATGGCTATGTTCGCCAAACTGTGGAAAGAACCAAGATGCCCTTCAATGGATGAATGGATAAGGAAGATATGGTACATATACAAATGGAGTATTATCCCTCCATCAGAAAGGATGAATACCCAACTTTTGAAGCAACATGGACGGGACTGGAAGAGATTATGCTGAGTGAAATAAGTCAAGCAAAGAGAGTCAAGTATCATATGGTCTCACTTATTTGTGGAGGATAACAAAGAACATGGAGGACATGGGGAGATGGAGAGGAGAGGGAGTTCAGGGAAACTGGAAGGGAAGATGAACCATGAGAGACTATGGACTCTGAAAAACAACCAGAGTGTTTTAAAGGGGCGTGGTGTGGGAGGTTGAGAAACAAGGTGGTGGGTAATAGGGAGGGCACGTACTGCATGGGGCACTGGGTGTGATGCCAAAACAATGAACACTGCTATGCTGTTAAAAAAAAAACAAAAAACTAAGGCAAAAAAAAAAAAAAAAGATACTTGAGCTCTATGACTGCCAGCATCAAGACTGAGAAGTGGCCACCGGCAGGATGGTGAGGACATTAGCTGCACAACCTGCAATCACGGAATCCCAATCCTGGAACACTGTTGCGACTGCCTTCTTCAGGCCACGTTGCTTAGTCCCTGGAGAACAGAAAATCCTTCAGGGGACTAGAAGAAAACCCCGACCACATCTTCTCGCCTGGCTACAGAATTCAGTAGGTTTTAAGTTTTGGGAATTGGGTTGAAAGTCACGTTTCACAGGCACACCAGACCCACGAATCTTAACCTCACCGTATTTGGCCCAGACACCAAACACTCTGAATGGAAGGCAAGGAGAGCCTCTGCAGAGGACGAGACCACAGGAGAGTGGACAGCCACAACAGAACCTCAGAGGGCTTGTCACACACACCTGAGACTCTCTCAAGTGCCAGCCCTTGGGCACTCCATAGGCTCTTCTTCCTAAAGAAATTATCTTCAGGGTAGATAACAGAATGCTTTTTTCGAATACACAGAAAACAGAGACCTTTTGTAGATTCATGTTGTATTCCTGAAACTGGCCAAAAGCCTTTTCCGATGGCTTCCCAAGGGGATTGGTTCTCTTCCAACATGCTCCGTGCTTGCTCCTGTGAGGTCCAAACAGATGAGTCCATCCTGGGCCTAAGCTTCTAGGGTGTAGGGTCTGCCTTTAATGTTTGGTCAGCTGGGAAAATGGCGAGGCATTTATGGCACGATTTCTGGAGATGCAAGAAGAACTCGTGTCCTCACTGTTGAAGACTCCAGACATGTCTTTGGTATGGTTGCGGGTCTTAAATCTTTGCTTTCTTCAGAGGGCAGGGGGCCCATTTCCTGATAGGGTGTAAGGACCATCAACATGTGTATTGCCTGGAGTTCCCCATGTGAGGCTGCTTGTACTCCTGACTCTTTCTTGACGTTACATGGGTAAGATGGAATTGTGGATTCTTGCCCTTCTCAGGAGTCCAGAGGTGTTTTTGGCAGTCACGGCCAAAGACTACAAAGTCGGCCATGGAGAAGGTGACAACAAATCGTTTCACAAACTGTCTTGGGGAAATACCCAGGTGCCTCTGCAGTTTGAAATATTTTGATAAACCTGGCTGACCCAGGACTACACCAGCCAGGTGAAGTGATGAGGCATGGTTTGGTAAGGAGTGGTTCCTAGGATCTCAGAGCTTTGTGACGTCACAGAAGCGGACTTCACTGAAGCAGAAATCCCATTCTCATGACATATGAGTCCTATGGCTTTAATTAGAAAGACCTGGGGTGGAACAAGAAAGAGCCCTGTTAGCCTGATCATGAACTCAGGTGGTTTTTCTGTTTCTTTCCCACTTCCACTTTCTATACAAGGAGAAAATAAAATGATGTTCTGTATACCCACCTTTAGACCAACATTTCTCCAGAGAGAGCAAGGTGTTCCTATTTCCACTGCAATTTCTAGAGATCTCAATCAACACCAAGGCCTCTTGGCTACCATTAGGGCTCTGGGCGGTTGGATAGCCTTGGTTGAGAGGGTCCATTCTTAGCTTCTGTTCCCTATGAATTCTCGGGTGTAAGGCCTTCCATTGTTGCTTGGTCATCTTGGAAGCCGAGGGAAGGAAGAAGGGAAGGAAAGTCACAATTCCAGGAATATTGCCAGTGCAGGAATGCATAGTGCTGTCCGTTTCCTTATCTGGTAGTATAGGACAAAGAAGCTCCTTACATACAGAGGAAAGCCCATTAGACTAACGTCAGACCTTTCCACAGAGACCTGGCAAGCCAGGAAGGGCGGGAAAAATATATTCGGAGTACTAAATGAGAAGAACATGCAACCAAGAATACTCTATCCTGCAAGACTGACATTTAAAATGGATGGAGAGATAAAAAGTTTCCAAGACCGGCAAGGCTTAAAAGACTATGCAACCACCAAGCCGACACTGCAGAAAATATTAAGGGGGGTCCTATAAAAGAGAAAAAATCCTAAGAATATCATTGAACAGAAATATAGAAAGAATCTACAGAGAGAAAGACTTCAAAGGCAACACGATGTCAATAAAAACCTATCTCTCAATAATCACTCTCAAGGTGAATGGCCTAAATGCCCCCATAAAACAACACAGGGTTGCAGATTGGATAAAACGACAGGACCCATCCATATTTTGTCTACAAGAGACCCATTTTGAACCTAAGGATACACACAGACTGAAAGTGAAGGGATGGAGAAGCATCTTTCATGCCAATGGGCCTCAAAAGAAGGCCGGGGTAGCGATTCTCATATCAGATAAATTAGATTTTAAACTAAAGACTGTAGTCAGAGATACAGAAGGACACTACATAATTCTTAAAGGGACTATCTGCCACGATGATCTAACAATTGTGAAGATCTATGTCCCCAATATGGGAGCACCCAATTACATAAGAAAACTATTAATCAAGATAAAGAGTCATATTGATATGAATACAATAATAGTAGGAGATTAATACGCCTCTCTCAGAAATAGACAGATCATCGAAGCAGAAAATTAATAAAGAAATAAGAGCATTGAATGAAACATTGGACCAGATGGACCTCATAGACATATACAGAACATTCCACCCTAAAACTAGAGAATACTCATTTTCTCAAGTGCACATGGAACCTTCTCCAGAATAGACCACATACTGGGTCACAAAGCAGGACTCAACGGATACCAAAAGACTGACACTATTCCCTGTATATTCTCAGATCACAATGCTTTGAAACTGGAACTCAATCACAAGGAAAAGCTCAGAAGGAACTCAAACACCTGGAAGCTAAAGACCACCTTGCTTAAGAATGCTTGGATCAAACAGGAGATCAAAGATGAACTTACACAATTCCTGGAAACCAATGAGAATGAAGACACTTTGGTCCAAAACCTATGGGGTACAGCAAAGGTGGTTCTAAAGGGGAAATACATAGCCATCCAGGCCTCTCTCAAAAAAATTGAAAAATCCAGAATACACCAGCTGTCTCTATACCTTACAGAACTGGAGAATCAACAAAAAATCAAACCAACTCCACATGCAAGAAGGGAAATAATCAAGATTAGAGCAGAGATCAATGAGGTAGAAACCAGAGATACAGTAGAACGTATCAATGAAACTAGAAGCTGGTTTTTTGAAAGAATCAATAAGATCGAGAAACCATTGACCACACTAATCCAAAAGAAAAGAGAAAAAACCCAAATTAATAAAATTATGAATGAAAAGGGAGAGATCACAACTAACACCAAGGAAATAGAAACAATCATCAGAAATTATTACCAACAGTTATATGCCAATAAACTAAGAAACCTAGAAGAAATGGATGCATTCCTGGAAAACTACAAACTCCCAAAATTGAACCAGGAAGAAATTGACAACCTGAATAGACCGATATCTAGAAACGAGATTGAAGCAGTGATCACAAATCTCCAAAAAACAAGAGCCCAGGACCTGACGGATTCCCTCGGGAATTCTACCAAACTTTCAAAGAAGAAATAACATCAATTCTCCAGAAGCTCTTCCAAAAAACGTAAACAGTAGGAAAACTTCCAGACTCTTTTTATGAAGCCAGCATTACCGTGATCCCCAAACCAGGCAAAGACCCTACCAAAAAGGAGAATTTCAGACCAATATCACTGATGAATATGGATGCAAAGATTCTCAACAAGATCCTAGCGAACAGGATCCAGCAGCACATTCAAAAGATTATCCACCATGACCATGTGGGATTCATCCCTGGGTTTCAAGGTTGGTTCAACATTCGCAAATAAATCAATGTGATAGGACAAATAATAAGAGAAGAAAGAAGAACCACATGGTCTTCTCCATTGATGCAGAAAAAGCATTTGACAAAATCCAGCATCCGTTCCTGATGAAAACGCTTCAAAGTATAGGGATAGAGGGAACATTCCTGAACTTCATAAAATCTATCTATGAAAGAAACACAGCAAATACAATCCTCAATGGGAAAAAGCTTGCAGCCTTCCCGTTGAGATCAGGAACACGACAAGGATGCCCACTCTCACCAATCTTGTTCAACATAGTATTAGAAGTTCTAGCAATGGCAATCAGGCAACAAAGAGAAATAAAATGTATCTAAATTGGCAAGGAAGAAGTCAAACTCTTTCTCTTCGCAGATTACATAATTCTTTATATGGAAAACCACAAAGACTCCACCCCCAAAATACTAGAATTCATACAGCAATTCAGTAAGGTGGCAGGAAACAAAGTCGATGTACAGAAATCAGTGGCTTTCTTATACACTAACAATGAAAATACAGAAAGGGAAATTAGAGAATCACTTCCATTTACTATAACACCAAGAACCATAAGATACCTGGGCATAAACCTAACCAAAGAGGTAAAGGACCTGTACAGAACACTCATGAAAGAAATTGAAGAAGACACAAAAAGATGGAAGACTGTTCCATGCTCTTGGATTGGAAGAATAAACATTGTAAAATGTCTATACTGCCTAGAGCAATCTATACTTTTAATGCCATTCCGATCAAAATTCCACCGGTATTTTTCAAAGAGCTGGAGCAAATAATCCTATAATTTGTATGGAATCAGAAGAGACCCCGAATTGCTAAGGAAATGCTGAAAAACAAAAACAAAACTGGCGGCATCACGTTACATGATTTCAAGCTTTACTACAAAGCTATGATCACCAAGACAGCGTGGTACTGGCATAAAAACAGACACATAGACCAGTGGAACAGAGTGGAGAGCCCAGATATGGACCCTCAACTCTATGGTGAAATAATCTTTGACAAAACAGGAAAAATATTTAATGGAAAAAAGACAGTCTCTTCAATAAATGGTGCTGGGAAAACTGGACAGCGATATGTAGAAGAATGAAACCATTCTCTTACACCGTACACAAAGATAAACTCGAAATGGATAAAAGACCTCAACATGAGACAGGAATCCATCAGAATCCTAGAGGAGAACATAGGGAGTAACCTCTTCGATATCAGCCACAGCAACTTCTTTCACGATATGTCTCCAAAGGCCAAGGAAACAAAAGCGAAAATGAAATTTTGGGACGTCATCAAGATCAAAAGCTTCTGCACAGCAAAATAAACAGTCAACCATACAAAAAGGCAACCCACGGAATGGGAGAAGATATTGGCAAATGACAGTACAGACAAAAGGTTGATATCCAGGATCTATAAAGAACTTCTCAAACTCAACACACACAAAACAGATAATCATATCGAAAAATGGGCAGAAGATATGAACAGACACTTCTGCAAAGAAGACAAACAAATAGCTATGAGACACATGAAAAATGTTCATCATCATTAGCCATCAGGGAGATTCTCTGGCATTTTCTCTGAATTTTGCTTCCAAGAGTGCTATTCCTCACTTAGTCCCTAAGTTCTGTGGGACTCTTATAAGTGTGTGTGTGTGTGTGTGTGTGTTTCTGTGTGTGTGTGTGTGTGTGTGTGTGTGTTTCACAAAACGCTAAAAATGATATTTATTTATTTTTTTTCCATTTTATTTATTTTTCTCAGCGTAACAGTGTTCATTGTTTTTGCACAACAACCAGTGCTCCATGCAAAACGTGCCCTCCCTATTACCCACCTCCTGTTCCCCCAACCTCCCACCCCTGACCCTTCAAAACCCTCAGGTTGTTTTTCAGAGTCCATAGTCTCTTATGGTTCGCCTCCCCTCCCCAATGTCCATAGCCCGCTCCCCCTCCCAATACCACCTCCCACCAGCAACCCCCCGTTTGTATTGTGAGATTAAGAGTCATCTATGGTTTGTCCCCCTCCCAATCCCATTTTGTTTCATTTATTCTTCTCCTATCCCCCTAACCCCCCATGTTGCTTCTCCATGTCCTCATATCAGGGAGATCATATGATAATTGTCTTTCTCCAATTGACTTATTTCACTAAGCATGATACACTCTAGTTCCATCCACGTCGTCGCAAATGGCAAGATTTAATTTCTTTTGATGGCTGCATAGTATTCCATTGTGTATATATATCACATCTTCTTTATCCATTCATCTGTTGATGGACATCTAGGTTCTTTCCATAGTTTGGCTATTGTAGACATTGCTGCTATAAACATTCGGGTACACATGCCCCTTCGGATCACTATGTTTGTATCTTTAGGGTAAATACCCAGTAGTGCAATTGCTGGGTCATAGGGTAGTTCTATTTTCAACAGTTTGAGGAACTTCCATGCTGTTTTCCAGAGTGGTTGCACCAGCTTGCATTCCCACCAACAGTGGAGGAGGGTTCCCCTTTCTCCACATCCTCGCCAGCATCTCTCATTTCCTGACTTGTTAATTTTAGCCATTCTGACTGGTGTGAGGTGATATCTCATTGTGGTTTTGATTTGTATTTCCCTGATGCCGAGTGACGTGGAGCACTTTTCCATGTGTCTGTTGGCCCTCTGGATGTCTTCTTTGCAGAACTGTCTGTTCATGTCCTCTGCCCATTTCTTGATTGGATTGTTTGTTTTTTGGGTGTTGAGTTTGCTAAGTTCCTTATAGATTTTGGATACTAGCCCTTTGTCTGATATGTCGTTTGCAAATATCTTCTCCCATTCTGTCAGTTGTCTTTTGGTATTGTTAACTGTTTCCTTTGCTGTACAAAAGTTTTGATCTTGATGAAATCCCAATAGTTCATTTTTGCCCTTGCTTCCCTTGCCTTTGCCGTTGTTCCTAGGAAGATGTTGCTACGGCTGAGGTCGAAGAGGTTGCTGCCTGCATTCTCCTCAAGGATTTTGACGGATTCCTTTCTCACATTGAGGTCCTTCATCCATTTGGAGTCTATTTTCGTGTGTGATGTAAGGAAGTGGTCCAATTTCATTTTTTCTGCATGTGGCTGTCCAATTTTCCCAGCACCATTTATTGAAGAGGCTGTCTTTTTTCCATTGGACATTCTTTCCCAATGGAGAGAAGACAGAGACCTTTTGTAGATTCACGTTGAATTTCTGAAACTGGCCCGAAAGCCTGTTCCAATGACTCCACGTGGGGAATGGTTCTCTTGCAACATGCTCCGTGCTTGCTCCTGTGAGCTCCAAATAGATGAGTCAGTCCTGGTCACAAGTTCTAGGGTGTAGGGTCTGCCTTTAATATTTGGTCAAGTGGGGAATTTGGGAGGCATTTATGGCACGATTTCTGGAGATGCAAGAAGAACTCGTGTCTTCACAGTTGAAGACTCCAGAAATGTCTTTGGTATGGTTGCGGGTGTTAACTCTGAGCTTTCCTCTTAGGTTTGGGGGCGCCTCTCCTGGACAGAAGCATCATGATAAGGTGTGAGGAATAGGAACATGTGTATGACATGGAGTTCCCAGTGTGAGGGTGCTTGTACTCATGAGTCTTTCTTGACTTTACATGGGTAAGATGGAATTGTGGATTCTTGCCCTTCCCCAGAGTCCAGAGGCGTGGTGGTGACAGTCACCTCCAAAGACTACAAATTCAGCCATGGAGAAAGTGACCCCAAATCGCTTCACGTATTCTCTTGGTGAAATACCAAGGCGGCTGCAGCGGATTGGAGTGATTATGATACTCCTGGCTGACCCACAACTACTCCAGCCACGTGAAGTGATGAGGCGCGGTTTGGTGAGGAGTGGTTTCAAGGACATCAGAGCTTTGTGACATCACAGAATCTGACTTCACTGAAGCAGCAATCCCATTCTCATGACATAGGAGTCCTATGGCTTTAAGTAGAAAGACCTTGGAAGGAACAAGAAAGAGACCTGTTAGCCTGATAATGAACTCCGGTGGTCTTCTCTGTCTCTTTCCCACTTCTGCTTTCTATACAAAGAGAACAGAAAACGATGATCTGTATACCATTCTCTAGACCAACATTTCTCCAGAGAGAGCAAGGTGTTCCTATTTCCACTGCAATTTGTAGATCTCAATCAACAGCGAGGCCTCTTGGCTACCATTAGGTCTAGGCAGGATGGATATCCTTAGGTGATAGGGTCCATTCTTAGCTTCTGTTCTCTATGGTTTCTCAGTTGTAAGGTCTGCCTTTGGTGCTTGGTCAGCTTGGAAGTTGATGGTAGGATGAAGGGAAGGAAAGTAACCTTTCCAGGAAAAACCAGGGCAGGGATGCATTGTTCTCTCCGTGTCCTTATCTGCTGTTGTCCTGAAAGAACAGTCCTAAGGGATGAAGTCTTGTCGACCTGTCATTACCTTAAATATCGTTGCAAAGTCTTCATGGAGAGTGAAAATCTGCTTGATCACTATCCCGAAAGAAAGAGCCCTGTTCAGCACACCTTGTCATCATTAGTTAATGCTACATGGCATAGTCATCGGGAGAGCCATGTTGAGCAACTCTCTTTATTCAGATGAAAATGAACGTCCAACATCAATGGCCTGCCATGCCCACTCTAGCATCACTGTGGAAGGAGCCGAGATACACATTTAAGGGCTAGTGGATAAAGGTGATTATGAAGATGATGGTAAAGAAGATGATTTACAAATGAAAATGAAAGCCAACCGAGGGAAATATGCTATGGATTCACTCCTATGTGGCCCATGAGCAATATCATGGATATGAGTAGTAGTAAGGGAAAATTGAAGGAGAAGATGTCAGACAGGGAGTCACATCAGGAGAGACTCAGGACTTTGGGGACCAAGCTGTGGATTACTGGAGGATAAGTTCTGCCATAAAGAGGGAACTGTTTAATGGGTATGGAGGCCATGTGGCATTATATGAGGATGAGTAATTGGTGGTATATGCAATTAAATAATCAGGGAATACTATGTCAAAAAAGGTAGGATGGATGAAAGGCTGGCTTGCCGAATATCAGAAAAAAATAGGGAATAGAAAGCAAAACAGACCGTTTCACATGGAGATGAAGAAAGAGAAGTGAAATGAATTATCGTTTTATTATCTTTCTGATTAAAATGGTATGCAATTGGTTTCCTATAAGGTCCTTATGTGAATTGGGTGTTTGGACATTGTCAATGAGAGTCTTGCCTCTTCCTACATTTTAGGAATAGATGAGAAAAGCAGACATTACCATTAAATGTCTCGAATTGTGGACCAGGGAATTGATTTGAACCTGGCTTTCTGTGTGTTGGAGATGTTTCAGGACTGCTTCAAAAGCTTCGTCAACATCTAAAACGTCAGATATGTATGACTGATGATCTTGTAATGGTAATGCGTATGCGTCTTTGAATTTATCCTTTTTTCTCCGGTATTGGATTTTGTGACAGAGTTCTGTGTAGGTGTCTTTAGTTAAGGTTGTTTAATTAATTAATTTAATTTAATAATTAATTAATTCTTGATAGGTAAGAAGTTAACATATCCAGATTGGAAGATTTGATACTTTGAGTCTCTAAGCGTTTGTTTTTTTGGTACTTTCTCTGAGTTTTGCTTCCATGAGTCCTATTCCTCACTTGCTCCCTAACTTCTGTGGGACTCTTTTAAGTGTGTGTGTGTGTGTGTTTCACAAAAGGCAAAAAGTGATATTTTAGGAGATATGAAGCTGCTCTATTCCAGATCACAATTCACCTTCAAATATTGTGGCCACATTTCCTGCATTGAATGTCCCATTTGATCCACTTTTAGAAAGGCACATTCTGACTAGCCTGCCTGGGATAAACACCAAATTTTGTGTGCCTTGTTGGAGTCTAATTGCCTGTCCCTTTTTCTTGCTTTTCAGATGTTTATTACTCCCATGAGTGAGTAAAATCCTATGGGAGTTGTCTTTCTGTGACTGAAAGATATGACACAGCCCTTTCCTATCTCGCTTTCCACCACATGTCACAAGGAGCAAGAATGCCTCCTTGCTTATGGCTCCATAAGAGTCCGCAGTGCATCTGGATGACAGGGAGACTCTAGAAGTGTCTGGGAGCTCTAGGTTTGTCTTCAGCCTTCAGCACCACCAGAAGATGACCACATCAATGGAAACATGGCATAAATGGACCTGAAGCCTAGAAATCACACTCAACAGTGAAAGACAGAAGAAGTCACAGAGACCATTGGAGAATTGTGTAGACAGGGCTTATGGGGTAATTGGACTGTTTTTGCTTCAGAGGGCAGGGAGCCATGGCCAAAGACAAAAAGGCCCAGGGGAGAGGAGCACCTTAGAACCCACAGTTAGAATGTTGACCCATAGGTGTTGGCGGAGAAATGGATAGTGTCTGAATGACATGAGTTCTTGCAACCTAAGGGTCTTGAGGCCGGGGGATTCCAGATCAGCATGCTTTGCAGACATAGATTCCAGAGAACACTGTGTATCTCCTGGAGAGGACACCAGCAAGCAACCAGGTACAGACATCCTGGAAACCGTGATCAGAGACAATACCTGTTGACACCGTGGTAAGATTATTATTTCTTTGTGGGCATTCGTGATGGGCAGTGTTGGTGGTGATGCCTCGATGGGCACGAAAGATACTTGGGCTCTACAACCGCCAGCATCAAGACCGAGAAGTAGCCACAGGCAGGACAGAGAGGACATCAGCTGCTCAACCTACAATCATGGAATCCCAACCTGGAAGACTGTTGGGACTGGCTTCTTCAGGCCACGTTGCTTAATCCCAGGAGAACAGTAAATCATGCAGGTCACTAGAAGAAAGCCCTACCCACATCCTCTCACCTGGCCACAGAGTTCAGCAGGCCTTAAGTTTTGTGGAGTGGGTTTAAGTTCACGTTTCACAGGCACACCAGACCCACGAAAGTTAACCCCAACATATTTGGCCCAGACACGACACGCTCTATTTGGAAGGCAAGGAGAGCCTCTGCAGAGGACGAGCCCACAGGAGAGTGGACAGCCACAACACAACACCAGAGGGCATGTCACACACACCTGAGTCTCTCTCAAGTGATATCTCTTGGGTACTCCAGGAGCACTTCTTCCTAAAGAAATTATCTTCAGGGTACATAACAGAAGGCGTGTTTCGAATACAGAGAAGACAGAGACCTTTTGTAGATTCATGTTGTATTCCAGAAACTGGCCTGAAAGCCAGTTCATATGGCTTTGCGTGGGGAATGGTTCTCTTCCAACATGCTCCGTGCTTGTGCCTGTGTGCTCCAAACAGATGAGTCCGTCCTGGGCCTATGCTTCTAGGGTGTAGGGTCTGCCTTTAATATTTGGTCAGGTGGGAAATTTGGGAGACATTTACGACACGATTTCTGGAGATGCAAGAAGAACTCGTGTCCTCACTGTTGAAGACTCCAGAAATGTCTTTGGTTGGGTTGGGGGTGTAACTCTGAGCTTCCCTCTTAGGGTTGGGGGCACTTTTCCTGGACAGAAGCACCCTGATAAGGTGTGAGAACCATGAACATGTGTATGGAGTGGAGTTCCCCGTGTGAGGCTGCTTGTACTCCTGACTCCTTCTTGACCTTCTGTGGGTAAGATGGAATTGTGGATTCTTGCCCTTCTCTGGAGTTGAGTTGGGTGGTGGTGACAGTCACGTCCAAACACTACAAATTCGGCCATGGAGAAGATGACCACAAATCGCTTCACAAACTGTCTTGGGGAAATAACCAGAATTCTTCAGCGGTTTGGAGTGATTTTGATACTCCTGGCTGATCCAGAACTACTCCAACACGGTGAAGTGATGAAACTTGGTTTGGTGAGGAGTGGCTGCTAGGACCTCAGAGCTCTGTGACTTCACAGAACCTAACTTCACTGAAGCAGCAATCTCATTCTCATGACATATGAGTCCGATGGCTTTAAGTCGAAAGACCTGGAAAGGAACAAGAAAGAGACCTTTTGCCTGATCATGAACTCAGGTGGTCTTTTCTGTTTCTTTCCCACTTCCACTTTCTATACAAAGAGAAAAGAAAACGATGTTCTGTATACCATTCTTTAGACCAACATTTCTCCAGAGAGATCAGGTGTTTCTATTTTCTGCACTTTCTAGATATCTCAATCAACATCAAGGCCTCTTGGCTACCATTAAGTCTCTGGGAGGTTTGATATCCTTGGGTGAGGGGGACCATTCTTAGCTTCTGTTCCCTATGGTTTCTTGGGTGTAAGGTCTGCCTTTGGTGCTTGGTCAACTTGGAAGGTGATGGAAGGAGGAAGGGAAGGAAAGTAACAATTCCAGGATAATTGCCAGGACAGGAAAAGTGTGTGCTGTCCCAGTTCTTATCTGCTAATGTCCTGAAACACCAGTCCTAAGGGATAAAGGCTCTCACTACCTGACATTACCTTAAACACCGTTGCAAAGGCATCAGGAGAGTGAAATTCTGCATGATGGCTACCCCGAAAGAAAGAGCCCTGGTCAGCACTCCTTGTCATCATTAGTTAATGCTACATGCCATAGTCATGGGGAGAGCCATCTTGAGCAACTCTCTTTATTAAATGAAAATAAATGGCCAACGTCAATGGCCTGCCATTCCCACTCTAGCATCACTGAGGAGTCAGCCGAGATACCCTATTAAGGGCTAGTGGTTAAACGTGATTATGAAGATAATTATAAAGAGGATGATTTCCAAATGAAAATGCAGGCAGACTAAGGGAAATATCCTATGGTTTCAATCCTAGGTGGCCCATGAGGAATACCATGGACATGAGTAGTCGTAATGGAAAACGGATGGAGAAGAAGTCAGAAAGGGAGACGCACCAGGTGAGACTCAGAATTTTGGGGACCAAGCTGAGTGTTACAGGAGGATAAGACATGCCATAAAGAGGGAACTGGTTAATGGGTATGGAGGTGGTATGGCATTATATGAGGATGAGCTCTTGGTGGTATATGCAATTTAAGAATCAGGGAACAATATGTCAAGAAACATAGAATGGATGAAAGGCTGGCTTGCTGAATGTAAGAAAAAATAGTGAAAAGAAAGCAAACAAGGCTGTTTCACGTGGAGATGAAGAAAGAAAGAGAAGAGAAATGAATTCTAGTTTTATTATCTTACTGAATAAAATTGTATATAATTGGTTTCCTCTAAGGTCCTTATCTGATTGGGTCTTTGGACATTGCAAATTGTCTCGAATTGTGGACCAGGGAATTGATTTGAACCTGGCTTTCTGTGTGTTGGGAGATGTTTGAGGACTACTTCAAAAGCCTCAAAAGCTGCTTCAAAAGGCATTACCTGAGACGTCGGATATGTATGACTCATTATCATGTCATGGTAGTGTGTATGTGTCTTGGAAAATTTGCATTTTCTCACTGGTTTTGCATTTGCTGGCAGACATCAGTGGAAGGGTCTTTTAGGTAAAGTTGTTTAATTAATGATTTATTAATTCTTGATAGATAAGGAGTTAACTAATCCATTTTGGACAGTTTGTTACTTTGATTCTCTAAGCTTTTGTGTTTTATGGTATTTTCTCTGAATTTTGCTTCCATGAGTGCTGTTCCTCATTTGCTCCTTTACTTCTGTGGGACTCTTTTTTTTTGTGTGTGTGTGTGTGTGTGTGTGTGTGTGTGTGTGTGTTTCACAAAACGCTAAAAATGATATCTTAAGAGATATGAAGCTGCTCATTCCAGATCACAATTAACCTGCAAGCACAGTGGAAACTCACGTTACATCCCGTTCGGCCACATTTCCTGCATTGGACGTCCCATTTGATCCAATTTTAGAAATGCAGATTCTGACTAGCCTGCCTGGAAAAAACTCCAAATTTTGTGTGCCTTGTTGGAGTCAAATTGCCTGTCCATTTTTCTTGCTTTTTCACATGTTTGTTTACTTCCATGAGTGAGTGAAATCGTATAGTATTTGTCTTCTCTGACTGACAGATATGACACAGCACAAGGCTCTCTCCATTTCTGCCACATGTCACAAGGAGAAAGAATGCCTTCTTGCTTATGGCTCCATAAGAGTCCGCAGAGCATTTGGACTGCGGGTGATGGTAGAAGTGTCTGGGAGTTCCAGGGCCGTCTTCAGCCATCAGCACAACCAGAAGATGACCACATCAATGGAAACATGACATAAATGGACCTGAAGACTAGAAATCACACTCCAGAGCAAAAGAGAGAAGAAGTCACAGAGACCATGGGAGATGGGTGTAGACAGGGCTTATGGGAGAATTGGACTGTTGGTGCTCCAGGTGGCAGGGAACGATGGCCAAAGCAAAGGCCCAGGGGAGAGAAGCACACTTAGAACCCACAATTTGAATGTTGACCCATTGCAGTTGGGGGAGAAAATGAGAGTCTCTGAAGGACACGAGTTCTTGCAACCGAAGGGACTTGAGTACCGGGGATTCCAGATCATCATGATTTGCAGTCATAGACTCTAGAAAACACTGTGTATCTCCTGGAGAGGACACCATCAAGCAACCATGTGCAGACAGCCTGGAAACCATGATTAGAGACAATACCTGTTGACACCAGCGTAAGTTTATTATTTCTTTCTGTGCATTGGTGATGGGCAGTGTTGGCGGAGATGCCTCGATGGGCGCCAAAGATACTTGGGCTCTATGACCGCCAACATCAAGACTGAGAAGTGTCCACATTCAGGATGGTGAGGACATTAGCAGCCCAACATGCAATCACGGATTCCCAAACCTGGAACACTGTTGGGACTGCCTACTTCAGGCCACGTTGCTTAATTCCAGGAGAAGAGAAAATCCTGCAGGGGACTAAAAGAAAGCCCTCGCCACATCCTCTCAACTGGCAACAGAATTCAGCAGGCCTTAAATTTTGTGGAGAGGGTTGAAAGTCACGTTTCACAGGCACAACAGACCCACGAAGCTACACCTCACCTAATTTTTCCCACAAAGCGAACACTCTGAATAGAACGCAAAGAGAGCCGCTGCAGAGGACGAGACCACAGGAGAGTGGACAGCCACCACATAACCCCAGTGGGCAGGTCAAACACACCTTAGACACTCTCAAGTGTCAGCCCTTGGGCACTCCATGAGCTCTTCTTCATAAAGAAATTATCTTCAGTGTAGATAACAGAGTGCGCGTTTCGAATACAGAAAAGACAGAGACAATTTGTAGATTCACGTTTTATTCCTAAAACTGGCCCTAAAGCCTTTTCTAATGGCTTCCCATGGGGATTGGTTCTCTAACAACATGCTCCGTGCTTGCTCCTGTGATCTCCAAACAGATGAGTCCGTCCTGGGACTAAGCTTATAGGGTGTGGGGTTTGCCTTTAATGTTTGTTCGGCTGGGAATATTGAGAGGCATATCTGGCACGATGTCTGGAGATGCAAGAAGAACTCGTGTCCTCACTGTTGAAGACTCCAGACATATCTTTGGTATGGTTGGGGGTGTTAACTCTGAGCTTTCCTCGGAGGCCGGGGTGCGCTTTTCCTGGTCTGAAGCATCCTTATAGGGTGTGAGGACCATGAACATGTGTATGGAGTGGAGTTCCCCGTGTGAGGCTCTTGTACTCCTGACTCTGTCTTGACCTTATGTCAATAAGATGAAATTGTGGATTCTTGCCCTTCACAGGAATCCAGAGGGGTGGTGGTGACAGTTACGGCCAAAGACTACAAATTCGGCAATGGGGAAGGTGACCCTTAATCACTTCACAAACTCTCTTGGGGAAATCCCCAGGCAGCTCCAGCGGTTTGGAGTGATTTGATACTCCTGGCTGACACAGAACTACTCCAGACAGGTGAAGTGATGAGGCTTGGTTTGATGAGGAGTTGTTGCTAGGATTCAGAGATTTGTGACATCACAGATGCTGACTTCACTGAAGCAGCAATCCAAATCTCATGATATATGAGTCCTATGGCTTTAAGCAGAAATACCTGCGAAGGAAAAGGAAAGAGCCCTGTTAGCCTGATCATGAACTCAGGTGGTCTTTTCTGTTTCTTTCCCACTTCCACTTTCTATACAAAGAGAATAGAAAATGATGCTCTGTATACCATTTTATAGACCAACATTTCTCCAGAGAGAGCAAGGGGTTCCTATTTCCACTGCAATTTCTAGAGATCTCAATCAACAGCGAGGCCTCTTGGCTCCCATTAAGTCTCTGGGAGGTTGGATATCCTTGGGTGAGAGAGTCCATTCTTAGCTTCTGTTCCCTTTGGTTTCCTGGGTGTAAGGTCTGCCTTTGATGCTTGGTCAGCTTGGAAGGCGAGGGAAGGAAGAAGGGAAGGATAGTCACAATTACAGGAAAATTGCCAGGGCATGGATGCATTGTGCTGTCCGTGTCCTTATCTGCTAGTGTCCTGAAACACCAGTCCTAAATGTTGAAGGCTCTGTCTACCTGACACTGAATAGAAAGCAAAACAAGTCGATTCACATGGAGATGAAAAAGAAAGAGAAGAGAAATGAATTCTAGTTTTATTATCGTAATGATTAAAATTGTATGCAATTCGTTTCCTATAAGGTCCTTATGTGAATTTCGTCTTTGTACATTGTAAATTAGAGTCTTCCCTCTTCTTGAATTTTGGAAAAGATGAGAATAGCCGACATTACACTTAAATGTCTCAAACTCTGGACCAAGAAATTGATTTGAACCTGGCTTTCTGTGAGTTGTGAGATGTTTGAGGACTGCTTCAAATGCATCAAATATTCTTCAAAAGTCATTACCTGAGAGGTCAGATATGTAAGACTCATGATGTTGTCATGGTACTGCGTATGTGTTTTGGAATTTATCCTTTTCTATCCAGTACTTCATTTCCTGGCATCCTTGTGTGGAGGCTTTTTTTAGGTAAGGTTGTTAATTAATTATTTAATTAATCAATTCTTGATAGTTAAGGAGTTAACTTATCCAGTTTGGACTGTTTGTTACTTTGATTCTCTAAGATTTGTTTTTTAATGTATTTTCTCTGAATTTTGATTCCATGAGTGCTATTCCTCACTTGCTCCCTAACTTCTGTGAGACTCTTTTAAATGTGTGTGTGTGTGTGTCTGTGTGTGTGTGTGTTTCACAAAACACAAATAATGATATTTTAAGAGATTTGAATCTGCTCTATTCCAGATCCCAATTCACCTTCAAATCAGTGGAAACTCTCATTACATCCCGGATGGCCACATTTCCTGCATTGATTGTCCGTTTTGATCCACTTTTAGAAAGGCACATTCTGACTAGCCTGCCTGGGACAAACACCAAATTTTGTGTGTCTGGTTGGAGTCTAATTGCCTGTCCCTTTTTCTTGCTTTTTCATACGTTTCTTTACTTCCATGAGTGAGTGAAATCGTATGGTAGTTGTCTTTCTGTGACTGACAGTTATGACACAGCCCAATGCTCTCTCCCTTTCTGCATTATGTCACAAGGAGCAATAATGCCTTCTTGCCTATGGCTCCATAAGAGTCCACAGTGCATTTGGAAGACAGGGAGATGGTAGAAGTGTCTGGGAGCTCCAGGCATGTCTTCAGCCATCAGCACAAACAGAAATGACCACATCAATGTAAACATGGCATAAATGGACCTGAAGCCTAGAAATCAGAGAAGAAGTCAGAAAGGCATGGGGATAAGGGTGTAGACAGGGCTTATGGGAGAGTTGGACGGTTGGTGCTTCAGAGGTCAGGGAGCTATGGCCAATGACAAAGGCCCAGAGGAAGGAAGCACCCTTAAAACCCACAATTTGAATGTTGATCCCTAGATGTTGGCGTAGAAATGGAGAGTGTCTGAAGGACATGATTTCTTGAAACCCAAGGGTCTTGAGGCCCGCAGATACCAGATCAGCATGCTTTGCAATCATATAGGCCAGAAAACACTGGAGAGGACACCATCAAGCAACCAGGTGCAGATAGCCTGGAAAACATGATCAGAGACTATACCTGTTGGCACCGTAGTAAGTTTATTATTTCTGTGGGTGCATTCATGATGGGCAGTGTTGGTGGTGATGCCTCGATGGGCGCCAAAGATACTCGGGCTCTACGACCCCCAACATCAAGACTGAGAAGTGGTCACATTCAGGAAGTTGAGGACATTAGCTGCCCAACGTGCAATCACGATTTGCCAAACCTGGAACACTGTTGGGACTGCCTTCTTCAGGCCAGGTTGCTTAGTCCCAGGAGAACAGAAAATCCTGCAGGGGACTAGAAGAAAGCCCTGCCCACATCCTCTCACCTGGCCACAGAATTCAGCAGGCCCTATGTTTTGTGGAGTGGATTGAAAGTTACATTTCACAGGCAAACCAAATTTGGCCCAGACACCAAACACTCTGAATGGAAGGCAAGGGGAGCCTCTTCAGAGGACGAGCCCACAGGAGAGTGGACAGCCACAACACAACACCAGAGGGCATGTCACAAACACCTGAGACTTTCTCAAGTGCCAGCCCATGGGCATCACATGAGCTTTTCTTCCTAAATAAATTAACTTCAGGGTACATAACAGAAGGTGCGTTTTGAATACAGAGAAGACAGAGACCTTTTGTACATTCACGTTCTATTCTGGAAACTGGCATGAACGACTTTTCCAATGGCTTCATATGGGGATTGCTTCTCTTGCAACATGCTCAATGCTTGCTCCTGTGAGCTCCAAACAGATGAGTAGGTCCTGGGCCTAAGCTTTTACAGTGTAGGGTCTGAGTTTAATATTTGGCCTGCGGGGAAAATTGGGAGGTATTTATGGCACCATATCTGGAGATGCAAAAAGAACTTGTGTCTTCACTGCTGAAGCCTCCACACATGTAATTGGTATGGTTGCGGGTGTTAGCTCGGAGCTTTCTCGGAGGGCGGGGGGGGGCGCTTTTCCTGGTCTGAAGCCTCCGTATTGGGTGTGAGGTCATGAACATGTGTATTACGTGGAGTTCCCCATGTAAGGCTGTTGTACTCCTGACTCTTTCTTGACCTTATGTCAGTAAGATGGAATTGAGGATTCTTGCCCTTCTCAGGAGTCCAGAGGGGTGGTGGTGACAGTCATGGCCAAAGACTACAAAATTGGCCATGCCGAAGTTGACCCCAAATCGCTTCACAAACTGTCTTGGGGAAATACCCAGACAGCTCCAGCGGATTGGAGTGATTTTGATACTCCTGGCTGACAAAGGACTACTCCAGCCAGGTGAAGTTATGAGGCGTGGTTTGGTGAGGAGTGGCTGCTAGGACCTCAGAGCTTTGTGATGTCACAAAAGCTGCCTTAACTGAAGCAGCAATCCAATTCTCATGACATATGAGTCCTATGGCTTTAAGTAGAAAGATTTGGGAAGGAACAAGAAAGAGCACTGCTAGCATGATCATAAACTCAGCTGTTCTTTTCTGTTTCTTTCCAATCCCATTTTCTATACAAAGAGAAAAGAAAATGATGTTCTGTATACCATTGTTTATACCAACATTTCTCCAGAGAGAGCAATGTGTTCCTATTTCCACTGCAATTTCTACAGATCTCAATCAATAGCAAGGCCTCTTCACTACATTTAGATTTCTGGGAGATTGGCTATCCTTGGGTGAGAGTGTCTATTCTTAGGTTTTGTGCCCTATGGTTTCTCGGGTGTAAGGTCTGCCTTTGGTGCTTGCTCAGCTTGGAAGGTGAGGGATTGAAGAAGGGAAGGAAAGTCACTAAGCCAGGAAAATTGCCAGGGCAGGGACGCATTGTGCTGTCCGTGTCCTTATCTGCTAGTGTCCTGAAACACCAGTCCTAAGGGATGAAGGCTCTGTCTACCTGACATTACCTTAAACACAGTTGCAAAGGCTTCATGGAGAGTGAAACTCTGTATGATCGGTACCCCTAAAGAAAGAGCCCTGGGCACCACTCCTTGTCATCATTAGTAAATGCTACATGCCATAGTCATGGGGAGAGCCATGTTGAGCAACGCTCTTTATTCAGATGAAAATGAATGGCCAACATCAATGGCCTTCCATGCACAATCTAGCATCACTGTGGAAGTTGCCGAGATACCCTTTTAAGGGCTAGTGGATAAAGATGATTATGAAGTTGATGATATAGAAGATGATTTCCAAATGAAAATGCAAGCTGACCAAGGGAAATATCCTATGGCTTCACTCATAAGTGGCCCATGAGGAATACGATGGACATGAGTAATAGTAAGGGAAAATGGAAGGAGAAGAAGTCAGACAGGGAGACGCACAAGGAGAGACTCAGGACGTTGGGGACCCAGTTGAAGGTTACAGGAGGATAAGACCTCCCATAAAGAGGGAAATGGATAATGGGTATGGAGGTGTTGTGGCATTATATGAGGATGAACACTTGGTGGTATATGCAATTAAAGAATCTGGGAACACTATGCCAAAAAACATAGGATGGATGAAAGCCTGGCTAGCCAAATATAAGAAAACATAGTGAATATAAAACAGAACAGGTCATTTCACATGGAGATGAAGAAAGAAAGAGAAGAGAAATGATTTGTAGTTTTATTATCTTACTGATTAAAATGGTATGCAATTGATTTCCTATAAGGTCCTTATGTGAATTTGGTCTTTGGACATTGTTAATTAGAATATTCCCTCTTCCTACATTTTGGGAATAGATGAGAAAATCTGACTTAGCATTAAATATCTCGAATTGTGGAGCAGGAAATTGATTGGAACCTGGATTTCTGTGTGTTGGGAGATGTTTGAGGACTGCTTCAAAAGCCTCAAAACCTGCTTCAAAAGTCATTACCTGAGACATCAGATATGTATGACTTATGATCTTGTCATGGTAGTGTGTATGTGTCTTGGAATTTATCCTTTTTTCTCCGGTGTTGGATTTGCTGGCAGACTTCTGTGTAAGGGTGTCTTAGGTAAAGTTGATTAATATATTAATTAACTACTTAATTACTTAATTAGTTAATTAATTCTTGATAGGTAAGGAGTTAACTTATCCAGTTTGGACGTTTTGTTACTTTGATTCTCTAAGCTTTTTTTCTTTTTCTTTTTTTTTTATGGTATTTTCTCTGAATTTTGCTTCCATGAGTGCTATTCCTCATTTGCTCCCTAACTTCTATGGGACTCTTTTAAGAGTGTGTGTGTGTTTATTACCAGGTATCTTATGGTTCTTTGTGCTATAGTAAATGGAAGTGATTCTCTAATTTCCCTTTCTGTATTTTCATTGTTAGTGTATAAGAAAGCCACTGATTTCTGTACATCGACTTTGTTTCCTGCCAAGTTACTGAATTGCTGTATGAGTTCTAGTATTTTGGGGGTGGAGTCTTTGTGGTTTTCCATATAAAGAATCGTGTCATCTGTGAAGAGAGAGTGTTTGACTTCTTCCTTGCCAATTTGGATACATTTTATTTCTCTTTGTTGTTTGATTGTCATTGCTAGAACTTCTAATACTATATTGAACAAGAGTGGTGAGAGTGGGCATCCTTGTCGTGTTCCTGATCTCAACGGGAAGGCTGCAAGCTTTTTCCCATTGAGGATTGTATTTGCTGTGGTTCTTTCATCGATAGATTTTATGAAGTTCAGGAATGTTCCCTCTATCCCTATACTTTGAAGTTTTTCATCAAGAACGGATGCTGGATTTTGACAAATGCTTTTTCTGCATCAATTGAGAGCACCATATGGTTCTTCTCTCTTCTCTTATTGATTTGTTCTATCACATCAATTGATTTGCAAATGTTAAACCAAACTTGTAACCCAGGGATGAATCCCACCTGCTCATGGTGGGTAATCTTTTTAATGTACTTTTGGATTTTGTTTGCTAGGATCTTGTTGAGAATCTTAGCATCCATATTCATCAGTGATATTGGTCTGAAATTCTTCGTTTTGGTAGGGTCTTTGCCTGGTTTGGGGATCAGGGTAATGCTGGCTTCATAAAAAGAGTCTGGAAGTTTTCCTTCTGCTTCAATTTTTTGGAACAGCTTCAGGAGAATTGGTGTTATTTCTTTTTTGAAAGTTTGGTAGAATTCCCCAGGGAATCCGTCAGGTCTTGGGCTCTTGTTTTTTGGGAGGTTTTTGATCACTGCTTCAATCTCGTTACTAGATATCGGTCTATTCAGGTTGTCAATTTCTTCCTGGTTCAATTTTGGGAGTTTGTAGTTTTCCAGGAATGCAACCATTTCATCTAGGTTGCTTAGCTTATTGGCATATAACTGTTGGTAATAATTTCTGATGATTGTTTCTATTTCCTTGGTGTTAGTTGTGATCGCTCCCTTTTCATTCATAATTTTATTAATTTGGGTTTTTTCTCTTTTCTTTTGGATTAGGGTGGCCAATGGTTTATCGATCTTATTGATTCTGTCAAAAAAGCAGATTCTATTTTCATTGATACGTTCTACTGTATCTCTGGTTTCTACCTCATTGATCTCTGCACTAATCTTGATTATTTCCTTCTTGCATGCGGAGTTGGTTTGATTTGTTGTTGATTCTCCATTTCTTTAAGGTGTAGAGACAGCTGGTGTATTCTGGATTTTTCAATTTTTTTGATGGAGGCTTGGATGGCTATGTATTTCCCCCTTAGAACTGCCTTTGCTGTATCCCATAGGTATTGGACCAAAGTGTCTTCATTCTCTTTGGTTTCCATGAATTGTTTAAGTTCATCTTTGATCTGCTGGTTGATCCAAGCATTCTTAAGCAAGGTGGTCTTTAGCTACCAGGTGTTTGAGTTCCTTCTGAATTTTCCTTGTGATTGAGTTCCAGTTTCAAAGCACTGTAATTGAGAATATGGAGGGATTAATGTCAGTCTTTTGGTATCGGTTGAGTCCTTCTTTGTCACCCAGTATGTGGCCTATTCTGGAATAAACCTAACCAAAGTGGTAAAGGACCTGTACTCGAGGACCTACAGAACACTCATGAAAAAAATTGAAGAAGACACAAAAAGATGGAAGACTGTTCCATGCTCTTGGATTGGAAGAATAAACATTGTTAAAATGTCTATACTGCCTAGAGCAATCTACACTTTTAATGCCATTCCGATCAAAATTGCACTGGTATTTTTCAAAGAGCTGGAGTAAATAATCCTAAAATTTGTATGGAATCAGAAGAGACCCCGAATTGCTAAGGAAATGTTGAAAAATAAAAACAAAACTGGCGGCATCACGTTACCCGATTTCAAGCTTTACTACAAAGCTGTAATCACCAAGACAGCATGGTACTGGCATAAAAACGGACACATAGGCAAGTGGAATAGAGTGGAGATCCCAGAAATGGACCCTCAACTCTATGGTGAAATAATCTTCTACAAAACAGAAAAAATATTCAATGGAAAAAAGACAGTCTCTTCAATAAATGGTGCAGGGAATACTGGACAGCGATATGTAGAATGAAACTCAACCATTCTCTTACACCGTACACAAAGATAAACTCGAAATGGATAAAAGACCTCAACGTGTGACAGGAATCCATCAGAATCCTAGAGGAGAACATAGGGAGTAACCTCTTTGATATCAGGCACAGCAACTTCTTTCAAGATATGTCTCCAAAGGCCAAGGAAACAAAAGCGAAAATGAACTTTTGGGACTTCATCAAGATCAAAAGCTTAAGCACAGCAAAGGAAACAGTCAACCATACAAAAAGGCAGCCCACAGAATGGGAGAAGATATTTGCAAATGACAGTACAGACAAAAGGTTGATATCCAGGATCTATAAAGAACTTCTCAAACTCAACACACACAAAACAGATAATCATATCGAAAAATGGGCAGAAGATATGAACAGACACTTCTCCAACGAAGACATACAAATGGCTATCAGACACATGAAAAATTTTCATCATCACTAGCCATCAGGGAGATTCAAGTTAAAACCACATTGAGATACCACCTGACACCAGTTAGAATGGCCAAAATTAGTAAGACAGGAAACATCGTGTGTTGGAGAGGATGTGGAGGAAGGGGAACCCTCTTACACTGTTGGTGGGAATGCAAGTTAGTGCAGTCATTTTGGAGAACAGTGTGGAGACTCCTGAAGAAATTTAGAATAGCGCTTCCCTATGACCCTGCAACTGCACTGCTGGGTATTTACCCCAAAGATACAGAAGTAGTGAAAAGAAGGGCCAACTCTTCCCCAATGTTTATTGCAGCAATGGCTATGGTCGCCAAACTGTGGAAAGAACCAAGATGCCCTTCAACGGATGAATGGATAGGGAAGATGTGGTACATATACACAATGGAGTATTATGCCTCCATCACAAAGGATGAATACCCAACTTTTGTAGCAACATGGATGGGACTGAAAGGAATTATGCTGAGTGAAATAAGTCAAGCAGAGAGAGTCAAGTATCATATGGTCTCACTTATTTGTGGAGCATAACAAATAACATGGAGGACATGGGGAGATGGAGAGGAGAGGGAGTTGAGGGAAACTGGAAGGGGAGCAGAACCATGAGAGACTATGGACCCTGAAAAACAACCCAAGGGTTTTGAAGGGGCGGGGGGGGGTGGGAGGATGAGGAACCAGGTGGTGGGTAATAGAGAGGGTCATTACTGCATGGAGCACTGGGTGTGATGCCAAAACAATGAACACTGTTATGCTGTAAATAAACAAATAAAAAAAATGTGTGTGTGTGTGTGTGTGTTTCACAAAATGCAAAAAAATGATATTTCAAGATATATGAAGCTGCTCTATTCCTGATCACAATTCACCTTCAAACACAGTGGAAACTCACGTTACATCCTGTTCTGCCACATTTCCTGCATTGAATGTCCCATTTGATCAAACTTTACAAAAGCAGAGTCTGACTATCCTGCCTGGAACAAACAACAAAATTTGTGTACCTGGTTAGAGACTAAGTGCCGGTCCCTTTTTCTTGCTTTTTCACAGGTTTCTTTACTCCCATGAGTCAGAGAAATCGTATGGTAGTTGTCTTTCTGTGACTGACGGATATGACACAGCCCAATGCTCTCTCCCTTTCTGCCACATGTCACAAGGAGCAAGAATGCCTACTTGCTTATGGCTCCATAAGAGGTCGCAGTGCATTTGTACTCCTGCTTCTTTCTTGACGTTACATCGGTAAGATGGAATTGTGAATTCATGCCCTTCTCAGGAATCCAGAGGGGTAGTGGTGACAGTCACGGCCGACGACAACAAATTTGGCTATGGAGAAGGTGACTCCAAATAGCTTCACAAACTGTCTTGGGGAAATACCCAGGTGGATCCAGCGGTTTAGAGTGATTTTGATACACCTGGCTGAGCCAGAACTACTCAATCCAGGTGAAGTGATGAGGCGTTGTTCAGTGAGGAGTGGTTGCTAGGACCTCAGAGCTTTGTGACGTCACAGAAGCTGACTTGACTGAAGCAGCAATCCCATTCTCATGACATATGAGTCCTATGGCTATAAGTAGAAAGTCCTGGGAAGGAAAAAGAAAGAGCCCTGTTAGCCTGATCATGAACTCGGGTGGTCTTTTCTGTTTCTTTCCCACTTCCACTTTCTATACAAAGAGAATAGAAAATGATGCTCTTTATACCATTTTATAGACCAACATTTCTCCAGAGAGAGCAAGGGGTTCCTATTTCCACTGCAATGTCTAGAGATCTCAATCAAATGCGAGGCCTCTTGCTACCATTAGGTCTCTGGGAGGTTAGATATCCTTAGGTGAGAGTGTCCATTCTTAGCTTCTGTTCTCTATGGTTTTTCGGGTGTAAGGTCTGTTTTTGGTGCTTGGTAAGCTTGGAGGGTGAGCGAATGAAGAAGGGAAGGAAAGTCACGATTCCATGAAAATTGCCAGGGCAGTGATGCATTGTGCTGTCGGTGCAATTATCTGTTACTCTCCTGAAACACTAGTCCCAAGGGATGAAGGCTCTGTCAGCCTGACATTACCTTAAACAGTGTTGCAAAGGCTTCATGGAGTGAAATTCTGCATAATTGCTACCCATAAAGAAAGATCCCTGGTCAGCACTCCTTGTCATCATTAGTTAATGCTACATGCCATAGTCATGGGGAGAGCAATGTTGAGCAACTCTCTTTATTCAGATGAAAATGAACGGCCAACATCAGTGGCTTGCCATGGCCACTCCAGCATCACTGTGGAAGGAGCCGATATACCCTTTAAGGGCTAGTGGATAAAAATTATTATGAAGATGATGATAAAGAAGATTATTTCTAAATGAAAATGCTAACAGACCAGGGAAAATATCCTTTGGATTCACTCATATATGACCCATTAGGAATACCATGGACATTAGTAGTAGTAAGGGTAAATGGAAGGAGAAGATTTCAGACAGGGAGACGCACCGGGACAGTCTCAGGACTTTGGAAACCAAGCTGAGGGTTAAAGGAAGATAAAACATGTCATAAAGAGGGAAATGGACAATAGGTATGGAGGTGGTGTGGCATTATATGAGGAAGAGCAGTTGGTGGTATATGCAATTAAAGAATCAGGGAACAGTATGTCAAAAAACGTAGGATGGTTAAAAAGTTGGCTTGTCGATTGTAAGAAAATATAGTGAATTGAAAGCATAACAGGTAGTTTGATGTGGAAATGAAGAAAGAAATAGAAGTGAAATGATTTCTAGTTTGATTATCTTACTGATTAAAATTGTATGCAATTTGTTTCCTATTAAAGTCCTTATCTGGGCGCCTGGGTGGCTCAGTGGGTTAAGCCGCTGCCTTTGGCTCAGGTCATGATCTCAGGGTCCTCGAATCGAGTGCCACATTGGGCTTTCTGCTCAGTGGGGAGCCTGCTTCCCTCTCTCTCTCTTTCTCTCTCTATCTTTGCCTGCCTCTCCATCTACTTGTGATCTCTCTCTGTCAAACGAATAAAATAAAAACATCTAAAAAAAAAAAAGTCCTTATCTGAATTGGGCCTTTGGACATTGTAAATTAGAGTCTTCCCTCATACTACATTTTGGGAAAAATGAGAAAAACCGACATTACCATTAACTGTCTCGAATTGTGGACCAGGGAATTGATTTGAACCTGGCTTTCTGTATGTTGGGAGATATTTGAGGACTGCTTAAAAGCTTTCGTCAACACCTAAGTCGTCAGATATGTATGACTCATGACCTTGTCATGGTAGTGCTTATGTGTCTTGGAATTTATCCTTTTCTCTCTGGTATTGGATTTGCTGGCAGACTTCTGTGTAGGGCTCTTTTAGGTAAGGTTGTTTAATTAATTAATTAATTAATTAATTCTTGATAGGAAAGGAGTTAACTTATCCAGTTCGGACTGTTTGTTACTTTGATTCTCTAAGATTTTGACTTTTCTGGTATTTTCTCTGAATATTGCTTCCATGAGGACTATTCCTCACTTGCTCCATAACTTCTGTTGGAGTCTTTTAAGTCTCTGTGTGTGTGTGTGTGTATGTGTTTCACAAAACGCTAAAAATGATATTTTAAGAGATATGAAGCTGCTCTATTACAGATCACAATTCACCTTTGAACATAGTTGAAAATCACATTACATCCCGTTCGGCCACATTTCCTGCTTTGAATGTCCTATTTGATCGACTTTCTGAAACGCAGATTCTGACCAGCCTGTGTGGAACAAACACCAAATTTTGTGTGCCTGGTTCGAGTCTCATTGCCTGACCCTTTTTCTTGATTTTCACATGTTTTTTTACTTCCAGGAATGAGTGAAATTGTATGGGAGTTGTCTTTCTATAACTGACAGATATGACACAGCAAAAGCTCTCTCCCTTTCTGCCACATGTCACAAGGAACAAGAATGCCTTCTTGCCTATGGCTCCATAAGAGTCCGCAGTGCATTTGGAGGACAGGGAGATGGTAGAAGTGTCTGGGAGCTCCAGGCTTTTCTTCAGCCATCAGAGCAACCAGAAGATGACCACATCAATGTAAACATGGCATAAATGAACCTGAAGCCTAGAAATCACAGTCCACAGCGAAAGAGAGAAGAAGTCCCAGAGACCATGGGAAAAGGGTGTAGACAGGTCTTCTGGGAGAATTGTACGCTTGGTTCTTCAGAGGGCAGGCCCATGAAGAACCATGGCCATGGCCATGGCCAAAGACAAAGGCCCATGGGAGAGGAGCACACTTAGAACCCACAACTTGAATGTTTACCCATAGCTTTTGGCGGAGAAAAGGAGAGTGTCTGAATGACACGAGTTCTTACAACGCTGGCGTCTTGAGGCCCGGGGATTCCATATCAGCATGCTTTGCAGACATAGACTCCAGAACTGTAGAATACTGTGTATCTCCTGGAGAGGACACCAGCAAGCAACCAGGTGCAGACAGCCTGGAAACCATGATCAGAGACAATACCTGTTGACACCGTGGTAAGTTTCTTATTTCTTTGGGTGCGTTCTTGATGGGCAGTGATGGTGGAGATACCTCGATTGGCACCAAGGATACTTGGGCTCTACCACCTCCAGCATCAAGACTGAGAAGTGACCACTAGCAGGACGATGAGGACATTAGCTGCATAACCTGCAATCACGGATTCCCAAACCTGGAAAACTGTTGGGACAGCCTTCTTCAGGCCACAGTGCTTAGTCCCAGGGGAAAAGAAAATCCTGCAGGGAACTAGAAGAAAGCCCTGCCCACATCCTCTCACCTGGTCACAGAATTCAGCAGGCTTTAACTTTTGTGGAGTGGGTTTAAGTGCACGTTTCACAGGCAAAATATTTTAGGCCCAGACACCAATACTCTGAATGGAAGGCAAGGAGAGACTCTGCAGAGGACGAGCCCAAAGGAGAGTGGACAGCCACAACACAACCCCAGAAGGCATTCACACACACCTGAGACTCTCAGCTGCCAGCACTTGGGCACTCCATGAGCTCTTGTTCCTAAAGAAGTTATCTTCAGGGTAGATAACAGAATGAACATTTTGAATACAGGGAAGACAGATACATTTTGTAGATTCACGATGTATTCATGAAACTGGCCCGAAAGCCTTTTCCTATGGGTTCACATGGGGATTGGTTCTCTTCCAACATGCTCCATGATTGCTCCTTTGAGCTGCAAACAGATGAGTTCGTCCTGGTCCTAAGCTTCTAGGGTGCAGGGTGTGCCTTTAATATCTGGTCAGCTGGGGAGGCATTTATGGCACGATTTCTGGAGATGCAAGAAGAACTAGAGTCCTCACTCTTGAAGACTCCAGACATGTCTTTGGTATGGTTGCGGTTGTTAACTCTGAGCTTTCCTCAGAGGGTGTGGGGGGGGTGCTTGCCTGGACAGAAGCATCCTGATGGGTTGTGAGGACAAAGAACATATGTACAGGGTGGAGTTCCCCTTTTGAGGCTCCTTGTGCTCCTGACTCTTTCTTGACCTTACATGGTAAGATGGAATTGTGGATTCTTGCCATTCTTAGGAGTCCACAGGGGTTGTGGTGACAGTCTCGGCCAAAGATTACAAATTCGCCCATGGAGATGGTGACCCCAAATCGCTTCACAAACTCTCTTGGTGAAATACCCAGGCAGCTCCAGCGGTTTCGAGTGATTTTGATACTCCTGGCTGACCCAGGACTACTCCAGCTGGGTGAAGTGATGAGGCGTTGTTTGGTGAGGAGTGGTTGCTAGTAACTCAGAGCTTGTGACGTCACAGAAGCTGACTTCACTGACGCAGAAACCCAATTCTCCGGACATATGAGTCCTATGGCTTTAATTAGAAAGATTTGGGAAGGAACAAGAAAGAGCCCTGTTAGCCTGATCATGAGCTCAGGGGTCTTTTCTGTTTCTTTCCGTCTTCCACTTTCTATACAAAGAGAAAAGAAAACGATGTTCTGTATACCATTCTTTAGACCAACATTTCTCCAGAGAGAGCAAGGTGTTCCTAATTCCACTGCAATTTCTAGAGATCTCAATCAACAGCGAGGCCTCTTGGCTCCCATTAGGTCTCTGGGAGGTTAGATACTTTTGGGTGAGAGGGTCGATTCTTAGCTTCTGTTCCCCATTTTCTCTCGTGTGGAAGGTCTGCCTTTGGTGCTTGGTCAGCTTGGAAGGAGAGGAAAGGAAGAAGGGAACTACAGTCACATTTCCAGGCAAATTGTCAGGGCAGGGATGCGTGTCCTTATCTGCTCATGTCATGAATCACCAGTCCTAAGGGATGAAGGCTCTGTCTACCTGACATTACCTTAATCTCCATTGCAAGGGCTTCATGGAGAGTGAAATTCTGCATGATCGCTACCAAGAAAGAAACAGCCCTGGTTTGCACTCCTTGTCATCAGTAGTTAATGCTAAATGCCATAGACATGGGGAGAGGCATGTTGAGCAACTCTCTTTATTCAGATGAAAATGAAAGGCCAACATCGATGGCCTGCCATGCCCACTGTAGCATCACTGTGGAAGGAGCAAAGATACCCTATTAAGGGCTCGTGAATAAAGATGATTATGAAGATGATGATAAAGATGATGATTTCCAAATGAAAATGCAAGCAGACCAAGGGAAATATCCTATGGGTTCACTCATATGCAGCCCAGGAAGAATTCCATGGACATGAGTAATAGTAAGGGAAAACGGAAAGAGAAGAAGTCACACAGGGAAACGCACCAGGAGAGACTCAGGACTTTGGGGACCAAGCATTGTTACAGAAGGATAAGACATGCCATAAAGAGAGAACCGGTTATTGGGTATGGAGGTGGTGTGGATATATATGAGGATGAAATTGGTGGTATATGCCATTAAAGAATCAGGGAACACTATGACAAAAAACATAGAATGGATGAAAGCCTGGCTTCCGAAATTAAGAAAAAATAGTGAATAGAAAGCAAAACAGGCCGTTTCACATGGATATGAAGAAAGAAAGAGAAGAGTAATGAATTCTAATTTTATTATCTTACTAATTAAAATTGTATGCCATTTGTTTCCTATAAGGTCCTAATGTGAATTGGGTCTTTGGACATTGTAAATTTGAGTCTTCCCTTTTCCTACATTTTGGGAATAGATGAGAAAAGCCGACTTACCATTAAATGTCTCGAATTGTGGACCAGGGAATTGATTTGAACCTGGATTTCTGTGTGTTGGGAGATGTTTGAGGACAGCGTTAAAGGCCCCCAAAGCTGCTTAAAAAGTCATTACCTGGGATGTCAGATGGATGACTCATGATATTGTCATGGTAAAGCATAGGTGTCTTGCAATTTATCCTTTTCCCTAAGGTATTGGATTTGCTGGCATACTTGTGTGGAGGGGTCTTTTCGGTAAGGTTGTTTAATTAATTCATTAATTCTTGATAGGTAAGAAGGTAACTTATACTGTTTGGAAGTGTGGATACTTTGATTCTCTAAGCTTTTTTTTTCTTCCATTTTATTTATTTTTTCAGCGTAACGGTATTCATTCTTTTTGCACAACACCCAGTGCTCCATGCAAAAGGTGCCCTCCCCATTACCCACCACCTGTTCCCCCAACCTCCCACCCCTGACCCTTCAAAACCCTCAGGTAGTTTTTTAGAGTCCATAGTCTCTTATGGTTCGCCTCCCCTTCCAAATTTTTTTTTTAATAAACATAAAATGTATTTTTATCCCCAGGGGTACAGGTCTGTGAATCGCCAGGTTTACACACTTCACAGCACTCATGATAGCACTTACCCTCCCCAATGTCCATAACCCCCTCCCCCTCTCCCAATACCACCTCCCCCCAGCAACCCCCAGTTTGTTTTGTGAGGTTAAGAGTCATTTATGGTTTTTCTCCCTCCCAATCCCATCTTGTTTCATTTATTCTTCTCCTATCCCCCTACCCTCCCATGCTGCTTCTCCATGTCCTCATATCAGGGAGATCATATGATAGTTGGCTTTCTCCGATTGACTTATTTCACTAAGCATGATACGCTCTAGTTCCATCCATGTCATCGCAATTGGCATGATTTCATTTCTTTTGATGGCTGCATAGTATTCCATTGTGTATATATATCACATCTTCTTTATCCATTCATTTGTTGATGGACATCTAGGTTCTTTCCATAGTTTGGCTATTGTAGACATTGCTGCTATAAACATTCGGGTACACGTGCCCCTTCGGATCACTATGTTTCTATCTTTAGGGTAAATACCCAGTAGTGCAATTGGTGAGTCATAGGGTAGTTCTATTTTCAACATTTTGAGGAAACTACATGCTGTTTTCCAGAGTGGTTGCACCAGCTTGCATTCCCACCAACAGTGGAGGAGGGTTCCCCTTTCTCCACATCCTCGCCAGCATCTCTCATTTCCTGACTTGTTAATTTTAGCCATTCTGACTGGTGTGAGGTGATATCTCATTGTGGTTTTGATTTGTATTTCCCTGATACCGAGTGACGTGGAGCACTTTTCCATGTGTCTGTTGGCCATCTGGATGTCTTCTTTGCAGAAATGTCTGTTCATGTCTTCTGCCCATTTCTTGATTGGATTGTTTGTTCTTTGGGTGTTGAGTTTGCTAAGTTCCTTATAGATTTTGGATACTAGCCCTTTATCTGATATGTCGTTTGCAAATATCGTCTCCCATTCTGTCAGTTGTCTTTTGGTTTTGTTAACTGTTTCCTTTGCTGTGCAAAAGCTTTTGATCTTGATGAAATCCCAACAGTTCATTTTTGCCCTTGCTTCCCTTGCCTTTGCTGTTGTTCCTAGGAAGATGTTGCTGCGGCTGAGGTCGAAGAGGTTGCTGCCTGCATTCTCCTCAAGGATTTTGATGGATTCCTTTCTCACATTGAGGTCCTTCATCCATTTGGAGTCTATTTTCGTGTGTGATGTAAGGAAGTGGTCCAATTTCATTTTTCTGCATGTGGCTGTCCAAGTTTCCCAGCACCATTTATTGAAGAGGCTGTCTTTTTTCCATTGGACATTCTTTCCTGCTTTGTTGAAGATTAGTTGACCATAAAGTTGAGGGTCGATTTCTGGGCTCTCTATTCTGTTCCACTGATCTATGTGTCTGTTCTTGTGCCAGTACCATGTTGTCTTGATGATGACGGCTTTGTAATAGAGCTTGAAGTCCGGAATTGTGATGCCACCAACTTTGGCTTTGTTCTTCAATATTCCTTTGGCTATTCGAGGTCTTTTCTGGTTCCATATAAATTTTAGGATTATTTGTTCCATTTCTTGGAAAAAAATGGATGGTATTTTGATAGGGATTGCATTAAATGTGTAGATTGCTTTAGGTAGCATAGACATTTTCACAATATTTATTCTTCCAATCCAGGAGCATGGAACATTTTTCCATTTTTTTGTGTCTTCCTCAATTTCTTTCATGAGTACTTTATAATTTTCTGCGTATAGTTTCTTAGTCTCTTTGGTTAGGTTTATTCCTAGGTATCTTATAGTTTTGGGTCCAATTGTAAATGGGATTGACTCCTTAATTTCTCTTTCTTCAGTCTTGTTGTTGGTATACAGAAATGCAACTGATTTCTGTGCATTCATTTTATATCCTGACACATTACTGAATTCCTGTATAAGTTCTAGCAGTTCTGGAGTGGAGTCTTTTGGGTTTTCCACATATAGTATCATATCATTTGCGAAGAGTGATAGTTTGACTTCTTCTTTACCAATTTGGATGCCTTTAATTTCTTTTTGTTGTCTGATTGCTGAGGCTAGGATTTTTAGTAATATGTTGAATAGCAGTGGTGATTATGGACATCCCTGCCATGTTCCTGACCTTAACGGAAAAGCTTTCAGTTTTTCTCCGTTGAGAATGATATTTGCGGTGGGTTTTTCATAGATGGTTTTGATAATATTGAGTTATGTGCCCTCTGTCCCCACACTTTGAAGAGTTTTGATCAGGAAGGGATGCTGTACTTTGTCAAATGCTTTTTCAGCATCTATTGAGAGTATCATATGGTTCTTGTTCTTTCTTTTATTAATGTGTTCTATCACATTGATTGATTTGCAGATGTTGAACCAACCCTGCAGCCCTGGAATAAATCCCACTTGATCGTGGTGAATAATCCTTTTAATGTTGAATCCTATTGGCTAATATTTTGACGAGAATTTTTGCGTCTGTGTTCATCAAGGATTTTGGTCTGTAGTTCTCTTTTTTGGTGGGATCCTTGTCTGGATTTGGGATCAAGGTGATGCTGGCCTCATAAAATGAGTTTGGAAGTTTTCCTTCCACTTCTATTTTTTGGAACAGTTTCAGGAGAATAGGAATTAGTTCTTCTTTAAATGTTTGGTAGAAATTCCCCTGGGAAGCCGTCTGGCCTGGGCTTTTGTTTGTTTGGAGATTTTTGATGAATGTTTCAATCTCCTTACTGATTATGGGCCTGTTCAGGTTTTCTATTTCTTCCTGGTTCAGTTGTGGTAGTTCATATGTCTCTAGGAATGCATCCATTTCTTCCAGATTGTCCAATTTGTTGGCGTAGAGTTTCTCATAGTATGTTCTTATAATTGTCTGTATTTCTTTGGTGCGAGTTGTGATCTCTCCTCTTTCATTCATGATTTTACTGATTTGGGTCCTTTCTCTTTTCTTTTGGATGAGTCTGGCCAGGGGTTTATCAATCTTATTGATTCTTTCAAAGAACCAGCTCCTAGTTTCATGGATTTTTTCTATTTTTTTTTTTTTTTGGTTTCTATTTCATTGATTTCTGCTCTGATCTTTATGATTTCTCTTCTCCTGCTGGGTTTAGGGTTTCTTTCTTGTTCTTTCTCCACCTCTTTACGTGTAGGGTTAGGTTGTGTACTTGAGACCTTTCTTGTTTCTTGAGAAAGGCTTGTACCGCTAAATATTTTCCTCTCAGGACTGCCTTTGCTGTGTCCCACAGATTTTGAACCATTGTGTTTTCATTATCATTTGTTTCCATGAATTTTTTCAATTCTTCTTTAATTTCCTGGTTAACCCATTCATTTTTAGAAGGATGCTGTTTAGACTCCATGTATTTGGGTCTTTCCAGCTTTCCTCTTGTGATTGAGTTCTAGCTTCAGAGCACTATGGTTTGAAAATATGCAGGGAATAATCCTAATTTTTTGATACCGGTTGAGATCTGATTTGTGATCCAGGATGTGATCTATTCTGGATAAGGTTCCATGTGCACTAGAGAAGAATGTGTATTCTGTTGCTTTGGGATGAAATGTTCTGAATATATCTGTAATGTCCATCTGGCCAGTGTGTCATTTAAGGCCTTTATTTCCTTGTTGATCTTTTGCTTGGATGATCTGTCCATTTCAGTGAGGGGAGTGTTAAAGTCCCCTACTATTATTGTATTATTATTGATGTTTTTCTTTGATTTTGTATTAATTGGTTGATATAGTTGGTTGCTCCCACGTTAGGGGCATAGATATTTAAAATTGTTAGATCTTCTTGTTGGACAGACCCTTTGAGTAGGATATAGTGTCCTTCCTCATCTCTTATTATAGTCTTTGACTTGAAATCTAATTGATCTGATATAAGGATTGCCACCCCTGTTTTCTTCTGATGCCCATTAGCATGGTAAATTGTTTTCCAGCCCCTCACTTTAAATCTGGAGGTGTCTTCGCGTCTAAAATGAGTTTCTTGTAGGCAACATACTGATGAGTTTTGTTTTTTTATCCATTCTGATACCCTGTGTCTTTTGATTGGGGCATTTAGCCCATTAACATTCAGGGTAACTATTGAGAGATATGAATTTAGTGCCATTATTAGCCTTTAAGATGACTGTTACTGTATATTGTCTCTGTACCTTTCTGATCTACTACTTTTAGGCTCTCTCTTTGCTTAGAGGACCCCTTTCAATATTTCCCATAGAGCTGGTTTGGTGTTTGCAAATTCTTTCAGTTTTTGTTTGTCCTGGAAGCTTTTTATCTCTCCTTCTATTTTCAATGATAGCCTAGCTGAGTAGAATATTCTTGGCTGCATGTTTTTCTCGTTTAGTGCTCTGAATATATCATGCCAGCTCTTTCTGGCCTGCCAGGTCTCTGTGGATAAGTCTGCCGCCAATCTAATATTTTTACCATTGTATGTTACAGACTTCTTTTCCTGGGCTGCTTTCAGGATTTTCTCTTTGTCACTAAGACTTGTAAATTTTACTATTAGGTGACGGGGTGTGGACCTATTCTTGTTGACTTTCAGGGGTATTCTCTGCATCTCCTGGATTTTGATGCTTGTTCCCTTTGTCATATTAGGGAAATTCTCTCCAATGATTCTCTCCAATAGACCTTCTGCTCCCCTCTCTGTTTCTTCTTCTGGAATCCCAATTATTCTAATGTTGTTTCGTCTTATGGTGTCACTTATCTCTCGAATTCTCCCCTCATGGTCCAGTAGCTGTTTGTCCCTCTTTTGCTTGGCTTCCTTATTCTCTTTCATTTGGTCTCCTATATCACTAATTCTTTATTCTTCCTCATTTATCCTAGCAGTGAGAGCCTCCATTTTTTATTGAACCTCATTAATAGCTTTTTTGATTTCAACTTGGTTAGATTTTAGTTCTTTAGTTTCTCCAGAAAGGGCTTTAATATCTCCAGAGAGGGTTTATCTAATATCTTCCATGCCTTTTTTGAGCCTGGCTAGGATGTTCAGAATCGTCATTCTGAACTCTTGATCTGACATATTACAAATGTCTGTGTTGATTAGGTCCTCGACTCTGTCTCTGCAGCCGGCTTCTCCGTTCTAATACCTGCGAGCTCTCCGACACTCTGACAGCCCCAATCCTTCTGTGACCCTGCGGGACCTGGGGCCATGCGGACCCCGCGTGAGCTTCACCCTGGTTTAGCCTCTGGAGCAATGTCCCTCAGTGGAACAGACTTTTAAAAGTCCTGATTTTGTGCTTATTGCTCTGCCGCTTGCCGGAGCCGGCCCCTCCCCCCGCGGTCTATCTTCCCGTCATTTTAGATTCACTTCTTCGCCAGTCCTACCTTTCAGAAAGTGGTTGATATTCTGTTTCTAGAGTTGCTGTTCTTCTTCTCTTCACTCTCCCATTGGATTTGTAGGTGTTTGCAATGTTTAGATAAGCTCTCGAGCTGATCTCCTGCTACCTGATGTAGTCTCAGGCTGCTACTTCTCCGCCATCTTGACTCCTCCCTAAGCTTTTGTTTTTTTATGGTATTTTCTCTGAATTTTGCTTCCACGAGTGCTATTCCCCACTTGCTCCCTAATTTCTGTGGGACTCTATTAAGTGTGTGTGTGTGTGTGTGTGCGTGTGTGTGTGTGCGCGCGTATGTTTCAGAAAACGCTAAAAATGATATCTTAAGAGATATGAAGCTGCTCTATTCCAGATCACAATTCACCTTCAAACACAGTGGAAACTCACGTTACACCCCATTTAGCCACAATTCCTGCATGGAATATCCCACTTGATCCACTTTTAATTACGCAGATTCTGACTAGCCTGCCTGGAACAAACACCAAATTTTGTGTGCCTGGTTCGAGTCTCATTGCCTGTCCCTATTTCTTTCTTTTTCCCATGTTTTTTTACTTCCATGAGTGAATGATACTGTATGATATTTGTCTTTCTGTGACTGACAGATATGACACAGCCCAATGCTCTTTCCTTTGCTGCCGCATGTCACAAGGAGGAAGAATGTCTTCTTGCTTATGACTCCATAAAAGTCCGCAGTGCATCTGGAAGACAGGGAGACCATAGAGCTGTCTGCGAGCTGAGGCTTGTCTTAGCCATCAGCACAACAAGAGATGACCACATCAATGGAAGCATGGTTAAATTGACCTCAAGCTTAGAACACACTCCACAGTGAAAGTGAGAAGAAGTCACAGAGACCATGGGAGAATAGGGCTTTTGGGAGAATAGGACGGTTGGGGCTTCAGAGGGCAGGGAGCCATGGCCAAAAACAAAGGCCCAGTGGAGAGGAGCACACTTAGAACCCACAATTTGAATGTTGACACATAGCGGTTGGTGGAGAAAGGGAGAGTGTCTGAATGACACAAGTTCTTGCAACTGAAGGATCTTGAGGGTCAGGGATTCCGGATCAGCATGCTCTGCAGACATTGACTCCAGAAAACACTGTGTATCTCCTGGAGAGGACACCATCAAGTAACCAGGTGCAGACAGCCCGGAAACCATGATCAGAGACAATACCAGATGACACCGTGGTAATATTATTATTCTTTGTGTGCATTGGTGATGGACAGTGTGGTGGAGATGCCTCGATGGGCGCCAAAGATACTTGGGCTCCACCACCGCCAGCATCAAGACTGAGAAGTGGCCCCAGGCAGGACGGTGAGGACATTAGCTGCACAATCTGCAATCACAGATTCCCAAACCAGGAACACTGTTGGGACTGCATTTTTCAGGCAATGTTGCTTAGTCCCAGGAGGACAGAAAATCCTGCAGGGGATTATAAGGAAGCCCTGCCCACATCCTCTCACCTGGCCACAGAATTCAGCAGGTCTTAAGTTTTTTGGAGTGGGTAGAAAGTCACATTTCACAGGCACACCAGACCCACGAAGGTAACCTCACAATATTTGGCCCAGACAGAAAACCCACTGAATGGAAGGCAACGAGAGCCTCTGCAGAGGACGAGCCGACAGGAGAGTGGACAGCCACAACACAAACCCAGAAGGCATGTCCAAAATATCTGAGAGTCTCTCAAGTGCCAGCCCTTGGGCACACCATGAGCTATTCTTCCTAAGAAATTATCTTCAGGGTAGATAACAGAAGGCGCGTTTCGAATACTGAGAAGACAGAGACATCTTGTAGATTCATGTTGTAATCGTGAGATTGGCCCGAAAGCCTTTTCCAATGGCTTTCCATGGGGATTGGTTTTCTTGAAACATGCTCCGTGCTTGCTCCTGTGCCTATGTTTAGGGTGTAGGGTCTGCCTTTCATGTTTGGTCAGCTGGGTAAATGGGGAGGCATTTATGGCATGATTTCTGGAGATGCAAGAAGAAATTGTGTCCTCACTCTTGAAGACTGCAGACAGGTCTTTGGTAGGGTTGCGGGTGTTACTCTGAGCTTTCCTCGGAGGGCGGGGGTGCTTTTCCTGGTCAGAAGCATCCTGGTAGGGTGTGAGGATCATGAATATGTGCATTGCCTGGAGTTCCCCGTGTGAGGCTGCTTGTACTCCTGACTCTTTATTGTCCTTACGTGGTTAAGATGGATTGTGGATGCTTGCCCTTCTCCGGAGTCCAGAGGGGTTGTAGTGACAGTCACGGCCAAAGAGTAAAAATTCGGCCATGGAGAAAGTGACCCCAAATCGCTCCACAAACTGTCTTGGGGAAATCCTCAGTCAGCTAGAGCAGTTTGGAGTGATTTTGATACTCCTGGCTGACCCAGGACTACTGCAGCCAGGAGAAGTGATGAGGCGTGGTTTGGTGAGGAGTGGTTGCTAGGACCTCAGACCTTTGTGAGGTCACAGAAGCTGACAACACTGACGCAGCCACCCCATTCTCAAGACATATGAGTCCTATGGCATTAATTAGAAAAACTTGGGAAGGAACAAGAAAGAGGCCTGTTAGCCTGATCATGAGCTCAGGGGGTCTTTTCTGTTTCTTTCCCTCTTCGACATTCTATACAATGAGAAAAGAAAACAATGTTCTGTATACGATTCTTTAGACCAACCTTTCTCCAGAGGGAGCAAGGTGTTCCTATTTCCACTGCAATTTCTAGCGATCTCAATCAACAGCGAGGCCTCTTGGCTACGATTACGTCTCTGGGAGGTTGGATATCCTTGGGTGTAGGGTCCATTCTTAGCTTCTGTTCCCTATGGTTTCTCGGGTAGAAGGTCTGCCTTTGATGCTTGGTCAGCTTGGAAGGTGAGGAAAGGAAGAAGGGAAGGACAGTCACAATTCCAGGAACATTGTCTGGGCAGGGATGTGTGTCCTTATCTGCTCGTGTCCTGAATCACCAGTCCTAAGGGATGAAGGCTCTGTCTGCCTGACATTACCTTAAACTCCGTTGCAAGGGCTTCATGGAGAGTGAAATGCTGCATGATCTCTACCCCAAAAGAAAGAGCTCTAGTCAGCACTCCTTGTCATCAGTAGTTAATGCTACATGCCATAGACATGGGGAGAGCCATGTTGAGCAACTCTCTTTATTCAGATGAAAATGAACGGCCAACATCGATGGCCTGCCAGGCCCACTCTAGCATCACTGTGGAAGGAGCAGAGATACTATTTTAAGGCCTCGTGAATAAAGATGATTATGAAGATGATGATAAAGATGATGATTTCCAAATGAAAATGCAAGCAGACCAAGGGATATATCCTATGGGTTCACTCATATGTGGCCCAGAAGGAATACCATGGACATAAGTAGTAGTAAGGGAAAATGGGAGGAGAAGAAGTCAGAGAGGGACACGCACCAGGAGAGACTCAGGACTTTGGGGACCAAGCTTGGTTACAAGAGGTGAAGACATGCCATAAAGAGGGAACTGGTTAAAGGGTATGGAGGTGGTTTGGCATTATATGACGGTGAAATTGGTGGTATATGCCATTAAAGAATCAGGGAACACTGTGACAAAAAACGTAGGATGGATGAAAGCCTGGCTTGCCGAAATTAAGAAAAAGTAGTGAATAGAAAGCAAAACAGGCCGTTTCACATGGATATGAAGAAAGAAAGAGAAGTGAAATGAATTCTAGTTTTATGATCTTCCTGATTAAAATTGTATGCCATTGGTTTCCTATAAGTTCGTAATGTGAATTGGGTCTTTGGACATTGTAAATTCGAGTCTTCCCTCTTCCAACATTTTGGGAATAGATGAGAAAAGCCGACTTACCAATAAATGTCTCGAATTGGGGACCAGGGAATTGATTTGAACCTGGATTTCTGTGTGTTGGAGGATGTTTGAGGACAGATTCAAAAGCCTCCAAAGCTGCTTCAAAAGTCATTACCTGAGATGTCAGATATGTATGACTCATGATCTTGTCATGATAACGCGTTGGTGTCTTGGAATTTATCCTTTTCTCTAAGGTATTGGATTTGCTGGCATACTTGTGTGGAGGGGTCTTTTAGGTAAGGTTGTTTAATTAATTAATGAATTCTTGATAGGTAAGGAGTTAACTTATACTGTTTGGACGGGGTGTTACTTTTATTCCCTAAGCTTTTGTTTTTTTATGGTATTTTCTCTGAATTTTGCTTCCATGAGTGCCATTCCTCACTTGCTGCCTAACTTCTGTGGGACTCTTTTAAGTGTGTGTGTGTGTGTGTGTGTGTGTGTGTGTGTGTGTGTGTGTGTGTATGTAGGTTTTAAAAAATGCTAAAAATGATATTATAAGAGATATGAAGCTGCTCTATTCCAGATCACAATACACCTTCAAACACAGTGGGAACTCACGTTACACCAATTCGGCCACAAATCCTGCATAGAATATCCCATTTGATCCACTTTTAGAAAAGCAGATTCTGACTAGCCTGCCTGCAACAAACACCAAATTTTGTGTGCCTGGGTCGAGTCTCATTGCCTGTCCGTTTTTCTTGATTTTTCCCAACTTTCTTTACTTCCATGAGTGAGTGACATTGCATGGTAGCTATCTTTCTGTGACTGACAGATATGACAAAGCCCAATGCTCTCTCCCTTTCTGCCACATGCCACAAGGAGCAAGAATGCCTTCTTGCTTATGGCTCCATAAGAGTCCGCAGTGCATCTGGAAGGAGGGAGACCGTAGAGCTGTCTATGAACTCAGGCTTGTCTTAGCCATCAGCACAACCAGAAGATGGAGTTTGTGTGACATTTTATGAGGATGAAATTGGTGGTATATGCCATTAAAGGATCAGGGAACACTATGACAAAAAACGTAGGATGGATGAAAGCCTGGCTTGACGAAATTAAGAAAAAATAGTGAATAGAATGGAAAACAGGCCGTTTCACATGGATATGAAGAAAGAAAGAGAAGTGAAATGAATTCTAGTTTTATTATCTTCCTGATTAAAATTGTATGCCATTTGTTTCCTATAAGGTCGTAATGTGATTTGGGTCTTTGGACATAGTAAATTCGAGTCTTCCCTCTTCCTACACTTTGGGAATAGATGAGAAAAGCCTACTTACCATTAAAAGTCTCGAATTGGGGACCAGGGAATTTATTTGAGGCTGGCTTTCTGTGTGTTGGGAGATGTTTGAGGACAGCTTCAAAAGCCTCCAAAACTGCTTCAAAAGTCATTACCTGGGACGTCAGATATGTATGACTCATGATCTTGTCATGGTAACGTGTAGGTGTCTCAGAATTTATCCTTTTCACTAAGGTATTGGATTTGCTGGCATACTTGTGTGGAGGGGTTTTTTAGGTAAGGTTGTTTAATTAATTAATGAATTCTTGATAGGTTAGGAGTTAACTTATACTGTTTGGACGGGGTGTTACTTTGATTCCCTAAGCTTTTGTTTTTTTTATGGTATTTGCTCTAAATTTTGCTTCCATGAGTGCAATTTCTCACTTGCTCCCTAACTTCTATGGGACTCTTTTAAGTGTGTGTGTGTGTGTGTGTGTGTGTGTGTGTGTGTAGGTTTTATAAAACGCTAAAAATGATATTATAAGAGATATGAAGCTGCTCTATTCCAGATCACAATTCACCTTCAAACACAGTGGAAACTCACGTTACACCCCATTCGACCACAAATCCTGCATAGAATATCCCATTTGATCCACTTTTAGAAAAGCAGATTCTGACTAGCCTGCCTGCAACAAACACCAAATTTTGTTTGCTGGTCCAAGTCTCATTGCCTGTCCATTTTTCTTGACTTTTCCCATGTTTCTTTACTTCTATGAGTGAGTGATATTGCATGGTAGTTGTCTTTCTGTGACTGACAGATATGACATAGCCCAATGCTCTCTCCCTTTCTGCCACATGCCACAAGGAGCAAGAATGCCTTCTTGCATATGGCTCCATAAGAGTCCGCAGTGCATCTGGAAGACAGGGAGACCATAGAGCTGTCTGCAGCTGAGGCTTGTCTTAGCCATCATCACAACCAGAAGATGACCACATCAATGGAAACATGGCACTAATGGACCTGCAGCCTAGAAATCGCACTCCACAAGTGAAAGAGAGAAGAAGTCACAGAGACCATTGGAGAAGGGTGTAGACAGTTCTCATGAGAAAAGTGGATGGTTGGGGCTTCAGAGGACAGTGAGCCATGGCCAAAAGCAAAGGCCCAGGGGAGAGGAGCACCCCTAGAACCACAAATTGAATGTTGACACATAGTGGTTGGTGGAGACAGGGAGAGTGTCTGAATGACACAAGTTCTTGCAACCGAAGGATCTTGAGGATCGGGGATTTCAGATCAGCATGCTATGCAGACATAGACTCCAGAGAACACTGTGTATCTCCTGGAGAGGACACCATCAAGCAACCAGGTGCAGACACCCTGGAAACCATGATCAGAGACAATACCAGATGACACCGTGGTAATATTATTATTCTTTGTGTGCATTGGTGATGGACAGTGTTGGTGGAGATGCCTCGATGGGCGCCAAAGATACTTGGGCTCCACCACCGCCAGCATCAAGACTGAGAAGTGGCCCCAGGCAGGACGGTGAGGATATTAGCTGCACAACCTGCAATCACGCATTTCCAAACCTGGAACACTGTTGGGACTGCCTTCTTCAGGTCAAGTTGCTTAGTCGCAGGAGAACAGAAAATCCTGCAGGGGACTAAAAGAAAGCCCTGCCCACATCCTCTCACCTGGCCACAGAATTCAGCAGGCCTTAAGTTTTGTGGAGTGGGTAGATGTCACGTTTCACAGGCACACCAGACCACGAAGGTAACCTGGGCAAAACACCATATTTGGCCCAAACACCAAACCTTCTGAATGGAAGGCAATGAGAGCCTCTGCAGAGGACGAGCCGACAGGAGAGTTAACAGCCAAAACACAACGCCAGAGGGCATGCCGAACACAGCTGAGACTCTCTCAAGTGCCAGCTCTTGGGCACGCCATGAACTCTTCTTCCTAAAGAAATGATCTTCAGGGTAGATAACAGAAGGCACGTTTCGAATACAGAGAAGACAGAGACCTTTTGTAGATTCACGTTGTAATCCTGAGATTGGCCCAAAAGCCTTTTTGGATGCCTCACATGGGGATTGGTTCTCTTCCAACATGCTCCGTGCTTGCTCCTGTGAGCTCCACATAGATGAGCCCGTCCTGAGCCTAAGCTTAGGGTGTATGGTCTCCCTTTCATGTTTGGTCAGGTATGAAAATGGGGAGGCATTTATGGCGCGATTTCTGGAGATGCAAGAAGGACTTGTGTCCTCACTGTTGAAGATTCCAGACAGGTCTTTGGTATAGTTGCGGGTGTTTACACTGAGCTTTCCTCAGAGGGCGGGAGGCGCTTTTCCTGGTCAGAACCATCCTTATAGGGTGTGAGGATCATGAATATGTGTATTGCCTGGAGATCCCCGTGTCATGCTGATTGTACTACTTTCTTCACCTTACGTGGGTAAGATGGAATTGTGGAATTGTGGATGCTTGCCCTTCTCTGGAGTCCAGAGGGGTGGTGGTCACAGTCACGGCCAAAGACTAGAAATTCGGCCATGGAGATGGTGACCCCAAATCACTCCACGAACTGTCTTGGGGAAATCCCCAGGCGGCTCCAGCGGTTTGGAATGATTTTGATACTCCTGGCTGACCCAGGACTACTCCAGCCAGGTGAAGTGATGAGGCATGGTTTGGTGAGCAGTGGTTGCTAGGACCTCAGAGTTTTGTGACGTCACAGAAGCTGACTTCACTGAAGCAGCAACCCCATTCTCAAGACATATGATTCTTATGGCTTTAATTAGAGACTTGGGAAGGAACAAGAAAGATCCCTGTTAGTCTGATCATGATCCCAGAGGGTCTTTTCTGTTTCTTTTCCTCTTCCCCTTTCATTACAAAGAGTAAAGAAAACGATGTTCTGTATACCATTCTTTAGACCAGCATTTCTCCAGAGAGAGCAAGGTGTTCCTATTTAAACTGCAATTTCTAGAGATCTCAATCTAGAGCGAGGCCTCTTGGCTCCCTTTAGGTCTCTGGGAGGTTGGATATCGTTGGGTGAGAGGGTCCATTCTTAGCTTCTGTTCCCTATGGTTTCTCGGGTGGAAGGTCTGCCTTTGGTGCTTGGTCAGCTTGGAAGGTGAGGAAAGGAAGAAAGGAAGGAAAGACAGTCACTATTCCAGGAAAATTGTGAGGGCAGGGATGCGTGTCCTTATCTGCTCATGTCCTGAATCCCCAGTCCTAAGGGATGAAAGCTCTGTCTACATGACATTACCTTAAACTCCATTGCAAGGGCTTCATGGAGAGTGAAATGCTGCATGATCGCTTCCCCAAAATAAAGAGCCCTGGTCAGCACTCCTTGTCATCAGTAGTTAATGCTAAATGCCATAGATATTGGGAGAGCCATGTTGAGCAACTCTCCTTATTCAGATGAAAATGAACGGACAACATCGATGGCCTGCCATGCCCACTCTAGCATCACTGTGGAAGGAGCAGGGATACACTTTTAAGGGCTCGTGATTTAAGATGATTTTGAAGATGATGATAAAGATGATGATTTCCAAATGAACATGCAAGCAGACCAAGGGACATATCCTATGGGTTCACTGATATGTGGCCCATGAGGAATACGATAGGCATAAATAGTAGTTAGGGATTATGGAAGGAGAAGAAGTCAGAGAGGGAGACGCACCAAGAGAGACTCAGGACTTTGGGGACCAAGCTTGGTTACAGGAGGAGAAGACATGCCATAAAGAGGGAACTGGTTAATGGGTATGGAGGTGGTTTGGCATTATATGAGGTTGAAATTGGTGGTATATTCCATTTAAGAATCAGGGAACACTATGACAAAAAACGTAGGACTGATGAAAGCCTGGCTTGCCAAAATTAAGAAAAAATAGTGAATAGAAAGCAAAACAGGCTGATTCACACGGATATGAAGAAAGAAAGAGAAGAGAAATGAATTCTAGTTTTTTTTTTTATCTTACTGATTAAAATGGTATGCCATTGGTTTCCTATAAGGTCCTGATGTGAATTGGGTTTTGACATTGTAAATTCGAGTCTTTCCTCTTCCTACATTTTGGGAATAGGAGTGAAAACCCGACTTACCATTAAATGTCTCGAGTTGTGTACCAGGGAATTGATTTGAACCTGGATTTCTGTGTGTTGGGAGATGTTTGAGGACAGCTTCAAAAGCCTCCAAAACTGCTTCAAAAGTCATTACCTGAGATGTCAGATATGGATGACCCATGATCTCGTAATGGTAGTGCATAGGTGTCTTGGAATTTATCCTTTTCTCTAAGGTATTGGATTTGTGTGGAGGGGTCTTTTCGATAAGTTGTTTAATTAATTCATGAATTCTTGATAGGTAAGGAGTTAACTTATACTCTTTGGACGGGTTGATACTTTGATTCTCTAATCTTTAGTATTTTTATGGTATTTTCTCTGAATATTGCTTCCACGAGTGCTATTCCTCACTTGCTCCATAACTTCTGTGGACTTTTTTTTTTTTTTTTTTGCGTGTGTGTGTGTGTGTGTGTGTGTGTGAGTGTCTGTATGTTTCAGAACCCTAAAAATGACATTTTAAGAGATATGAAGCTGCTCTATTCCAGATCACAATTCACCTTCAAACACAGTGGAAATTCACGTTACACCCCATTCGGCCACAATACCTGCATGGAATATCCCATTTGATCCACTTTTAGATACGCAGTTTCTGACTAGCCTGCCTGGAACAAACACCAAATTTTGTGTGCCTGGTTCGAGTCTCATTGCCTGTCCCTTTTTCCTGCTTTTGCCCATGTTTCTTTTTTTCCATGAGTGAGTGCTATTGTATGGTAGTTGTCTTTCTGTGACTGACAGATATGGCACAGTCCCATGCTCTCTCCCTTTCTGCCACATGTCACAAGGAGCAAGAATGTCTTCTTGCTTATGCCTCCATTAGAGTCCGCAGTGCATCTGGAAGACAGTGAGATCGTAGCGGTGTCTGCAAGCTCAGGGTTTTCTTAGCTATCAGCACAACCAGAATATGACCACATCAATGGACACATAGCATAAATGGACCTGAAGACTAGAAATAGCACTCCACAGTGAAAGAGAGAAGAAGTCACAGAGACCATGGGAGAAGGTTGTAGACAGGGCTTATGGGAGAATTGGATGGTTGGTGCTTCAGAGGGCAGGGAGCCATGGACAAAGACAAAGGCCCAGGGGAGATAAGCACACTTTGAACCCACAATTTGAATGTTGACCCATAGATGTTGGCGGAGAAAAGGAGACTGTCTGAAGGACAAGAGTTCATGCAATGTAAGGGTCTTCAGGCCGGGGGATTCCAGACCAGCATGCTTTGCAGACATAGACTCCAGAGAACACGGTGTATCTCCTGGTGAGGACACCAGCAAGCAACCAGGTGCAGACAGCCTCGAAACCATGATCAGAGACAATACCTGTTGACACAGTGGTAAGATTATTATTTCTTTGTGTGCATTCGAGATGGGTAGTGTTGGTCGAGATACCTCGATGGGCGAGGAACATACCTGGGCTCTACAACCGCCAGCATCAAGACTGAGACATGGCCATAGGCAGGATGGTGAGGACATTAGCTGCCCAAACTGCAATCACGGTATCCCAAACCTGGAACACTGTTGGGACTACCTTCTTCAGGCCAGGTTGCTTAGTCCCAGGAGAACAGAAAATCCTGCAGGGGACCTGAAGAAAGCCCTGCCCACATCCTCTCACCTGGCCACAGGGTTCAGCAGGCCTTAAGTTTTGTTTAGTGTATTTAAGTTCACGTTTCACAGGCACACCAGACCCACGAAGCTCAAACTGAACATATTTGTAACAGACAGCACACACTCTGAATGGAAGGCAAGGAGAGCCTCTGCAGAGGACGAGCCCACAGGAGAGTGGACAGCCACAACACAACACCAGAGGGCATGGCACACACACCTGAGACTCTCTCAAGTGCCAGCCCTTGGGCATTCCACGAGCTCTTCTTTCTAAAGAAATTTTCTTCAGAGTAGATAACACAATGCGCCTTTCAAATACAAAGAAGACTGAGACCTTTTGTAGATTCACGTTGTATTCCTGAAACTGGCCCGAAAGCCTGTTACGATGGCTTCATGTGGGGAATGGTTCCCTTCCAACATGCTCCGTGCTTGCTCCTGTAAGCTCCAAACAGATGATTCCGTCCTGGGCCTAAGTTTCTAGGGTGTAGGGTCTGCCTTTAATATTTGGTCAGGTGGGAAATTTGGGAGGCATTTTGGCACGATTTCTGGAGTTGCAAAAGAACTCGTGTCCTCGCATTTGAAGACTCCAGAAATGGAGTCTTTGGCATGTTTGCGGGTGGTAACTCTGAGCATTCCTCTTAGGGTTGGGGGCGCTTTTCCTGGACAGAAGCATCCTGATAAGGTGTGAGGACCATGGACATGTGTATGGCGTGGAGTTCCCGATGTGAGGCAGCTTGTACTCCTGACTCTTTCTTGACCTTATATGGGTAAGATAGAATTGTGGATTCTTGCCCTTCCCCGGAGAACAGAGCGGTGTTGGTGACAGTCACGTCCATGACTACAAATTCGGCCATGGAGAAGGTGACCCCAAATCGCTTCACAAACTGTCTTGGGGAAGTACCCAGGTGGCTCCAGCGGTTTGGAGTGATTTTGATAATCCTGGCTGACCCAGAACTACTCCAGCCAGGTGAAGTGATGAGGCGTGGTTTGGTGAGGAGTGGTTCCTAGGACCTCAGAGCTTGATGACATCACAAGATGACTGCACTGAAGCAGCAATTCCATTCTCATGACATATGAGTCCAATGGCTTTAAGAAGAAAGACCAAGAAGGAAAAGAAAGAGCCCTGTTAGCCTGATCATGTACTCAGGTGGTGTTTTCTGTTTCTTTCCCACTTCCACTTTCTGTACAAAGAGAAAAGAAAACGATGTTCTGTATACCATTCTTTAGACCAACATTTCTCCAGAGAGAGCAAGGTGTTCCTATTTCCACTGCCATTTCTAGACATCTCAATCAACAGCGAGGCCTCTTGGCTCCCATTAGGTCTCTGGGAAGTTGGATATCCTTGGGTGAGAGGATCCATTCTTAGCATCTGTTCTCTATGTTTTCTTGGGCGTAAGGTCTGCCTTTGGTGCTAGGTCCGCTTGGAAGCTGATGGAAGGAAGAAAGGAAGGAAAGTCACCATTCCAGGAAAATTGCCAGGGCAGGGATGCATTGTGCTCTCCATGTCCTTATCTGTTATTGTCCTGAAACCACAGTCCTAAGGGATGAAGGCTTGTCGAGCCGACATTACCTTAAATACCGTTGCAAAGGCTTTATGGAGAGTGAAAATCTGCGTGATCGCTACCCTTAAAGAAAGAGCCCTGGGAAGCACACCTTGTCATCATTAGTTAATACTACATGCCATAGTCATGGGGAGAGCCATGTTGATCAATGCTCTTTATTCAGATGAAAATGAACGGCCAACATCGATGGCCTGCCATGTCCACTCTAGCATCACTCTGGAGGAGCTGAGATAACCTTTTAAGGGCTAGTGGATAAAGATGATTATAGATGATGATAAAGAAGATGATTTCCAATTGAAAATGCAAGCCGACCAAAGGAAATATCCTATGGCTTCACTCCTATTTGGCCCATGAGGAATATTATGGACATGAGTAGTAGTAAGGGAAAACGGAAGGAGAGGAAGTCAGACAGGGAGACACACCAGGAGAGACTCAGGACTTTGAGGACCAAGCTGAGGGTTACAGGAGGATAAGCGCTGCCATAAAGAGGGAACTGGTTCATGGGTATGGAGGTGGTGTGGCATTATATGAAGTTGCATCCTTGGTGGTATATGCAATTAAGGAATCAGGGAAATCTATGTCAAAAACGTAGGATTGGGGGAGGAGTCAAGATGGTGGAGAAGTAGCAGCCTGAGACTACATCAGGTAGCAGGAGATCAGCTCGAGAGCTTATCTAAACATTGCAAACACCTACAAATCCAACGGGAGAGCGAAAAGAAGAAGAATAGCAACTCTAGAAACAGAAAATCAACCACTTTCTGAAAGGTAGGTCTGGCGGAGAAGTGAATCTAAAACGACGGGAAGATAGACCGCGGGGGGAGGGGCCGGCTCCCGGCAAGCAGCGGAGGAATGGAGCACAAAATCAGGACTTTTAAAAGTCTGTTCCACTGAGGGACATTGCTCCAGAGGCTAAACCAGGGTGAAGCCCACGCGGGGCCAGTGTGGCCCCAGGCCCCGCAGGGTCACAGAAGGATCGGGGGTGTCGGAGTGTCGGAGAGCTTGTAGGTATTAGAACGGAGAAGCCGGCTGCAGAGACAGAGCCGAGGACTGAACTCTCAGCTCGGGGTTACCTTGAACTGGTCGCAGGTTGGGTGAGCTCGGAGCGCGGCTAGAGTCTGGGGATACGGGAGTGATTGGGTGCTGTCCTCTGGGGGCGCACTGAGGAGTGGGGCCCCAGGCTCTCGGCTCCTCTGGGCCAGAGACTGGGAGGCCATCATTTTCATTCCCGTCCTCCGGAACTCTACGGAAAACGTTCAGGGAACAGAAGCTCCCAAAAGAGAACCTGAGCCGATTACTTAGTCCGGCCGCCTGTAAGGGCGGTGTAATCCCGCCTCGGGCAAAGACAGTTGAGAGTCACTACAACAGGCCCCTCCCCCAGAAGATCAAAAAATATCCAGCCAGGACGAAGTTCATCTATCAAGGAGAAAGCAGATTCAATTCCTAAGAAAGCAGAGCAATTCCAGAGGAGGAGAAAGCAAAGCACGGAACTCATGGCTTTCTCCCCATGATTCTTTAGTCTTGCGGCTACTTCAATTTTTTTTCTTTTTTCAATTTTTTTTTCTTTTTTCAATTTTTTTTCTTTTTTCTTTTTTCTTCTGCTAAATTTTTTAAAACTTACCCTTTTCTTTTTTTAACGTTTTTTGACTAGTTCATCTAAATATGTATATTTTTTCTTTCTTTTTTATAATTTTAATTTGTTTTATTTTTTAAATTTTTTCTTTTTTTTTTTTTCTCTTTTTTTTCAGAACCTGTTTTTTATCCCCTTTCTCCCCCCCACAATTTGGGGTCTCTTCTGATTTGGTTACAGCGCATTTTTCCGGGGTCTTTGCCACCCATTTAGTAGTTTATTTGCTCCTTCATATCCTCTTATCTGGACAAAATGACAAGGCGGAAAAAATCACCACAAACAAAAGAACAAGAGACAGTACTGAAGGCTAGGGACCTAATCAACACAGACATTGATAATATGTCAGATCAAGAGTTCAGAATGACGATTCTGAACATTCTAGCCTGGCTCGAAAAAGGCATGGAAAATATTAGAGAAACCCTCTCTGGAGATATTAAAGCCCTTTCTGGAGAAATTAAAGAACTAAAATCTAACCAAGTTGAAATCAAAAAAGCTATTAATGAGGTGCAATCAAAAATGGAGGCTTTCACTGCTAGGATAAATGAGGCAGAAGAAAGAATTAGTGATATAGAAGACCAAATGACAGAGAATAAGGAAGCCGAGCAAAAGAGGGACAAACAGCTACTGGACCATGAGGGGAGAATTCGAGAGATAAGTGACACCCTAAGACGAAACAACATTAGAATAATTGGGATTCCAGAAGAAGAAGAAACAGAAAGGGGAGCAGAAGGTCTACTGGAGAGAATCATTGGAGAGAATTTCCCTAATATGGCAAAGGGAACAAGCATTAAAATCCAGGAGATGCGGAGAACCCCCCTGAAAGTCAACAAGAATAGGTCCACACCCCGTCACCTAATAGTAAAATTTACAAGTCTTAGTGACAAAGAGAAAATCCTGAATGCAGCCCGAGAAAAGAAGTCTGTAACATACAATGGTAAAAATATTAGATTGGCGGCAGACTTATCCACAGAGACCTGGCAGGCCAGAAAGAGCTGGCATGATATATTCAGAGCACTAAATGAGAAAAACATGCAGCCAAGAATACTCTATCCAGCTAGGCTATCATTGAAAATAGAAGGAGAGATCAAAAGCTTCCAGGACAAACAAAAACTGAAAGAATTTGCAAACACCAAACCAGCTCTACAGGAAATATTGAAAGGGGTCCTCTAAGCAAAGAGAGAGCCTAAAAGTAGTAGATCAGAAAGGTACAGAGACAATATACAGTAACAGTCACCTTACAGGCTAATAATGACACTAAATTCATATCTCTCAATAGTTACCCTGAATGTTAATGGGCTAAATGCCCCAATCAAAAGACACAGGGTATCAGAATGGATAAAAAAACAAAACCCATCAGTATGTTGCCTACAAGAAACTCATTTTAGACGCAAAGACACCTCCAGATTTAAAGTGAGGGGGTGGAAAACAATTTACCATGCTAATGGGCATCAGAAGAAAGCTGGGGTGGCGATCCTTATATCAGATCAAATAGATTTTAAGCCAGCGACTATAATAAGAGATGAGGAAGGACACTATATCCTACTCAAAGGGTCTGTCCAACAAGAAGATCTAACAATTTTAAATATCTATGCCCCTAACGTGGGATCAGCCAACTATATCAACCAATTAATAACAAAATCAAAGAAACACATCAATAATAATACAATAATAGTAGGGGACTTTAACACTCCCCTCACTGAAATGGACAGATCATCCAAGCCAAAAGATCAACAAGGAAATAAAGGCCTTAAATGACACACTGGACCAGATGGACATCACAGATATATTCAGAACATTTCATCCCAAAGCAACAGAATACACATTCTTCTCTAGTGCACATGGAACCTTCTCCAGAATAGATCACATCCTGGGTCACAAATCATGTCTCAACCGGTATCAAAAGATTAGGATTATTCCCTGCATATTTTCAGACCACAATGCTCTGATGCTAGAACTCAATCCCAAGAGGAAAGCGGGAAAGAACCCAAATACATGGAGATTAAACAGCATCCTTCTAAAGAATGAATGGGTTAACCAGGAAATTAAAGAAGAATTGAAAAAATTCATGGAAACAAATGATAATGAAAACACAACAGTTCAAAATCTGTGGGACACAGCAAAGGCAGTCCTGAGAGGAAAATATATAGCGGTAAAAGCCTTTCTCAAGAAACAAGAAAGGTCTCAAGTACACAACCTAAACCTACGCGTAAAGGAGCTGGAGAAAGAACAACCCAGCAGGGGTAGTAGATCAGCAGGAGGTCCACACCCCGTCACCTAATAGTAAAACCAGCAGGAGAAGAGAAATCATAAAGATCAGAGCAGAAATCAATGAAATAGAAACCAAAAAAACAATAGAACAAATCAATGAAACTAGGAGCTGGTTCTTTGAAAGAATCAATAAGATTGATAAACCCCTGGCCAGACTCATCCAAAAGAAAAGAGAAAGGACCCAAATCAATAAAATCATGAACGAAAGAGGAGAGATCACAACTAACACCAAAGAAATACAGACAATTATAAGAACATACTATGAGCAACTCTACGCCAACAAATTGGACAATCTGGAAGAAATGGATGCATTCCTAGAGACATATAAACTACCACAACTGAACCAGGAAGAAATAGAAAACCTGAACAGGCACATAACCAGTAAGGAGATTGAAACAGTCATCAAAAATCTCCAAACAAACAAAAGCCCAGGGCCAGACCTCTTCCCAGGGGAATTCTACCAAACATTTATAGAAGAACTGATTCTTATTCTCCTGAAACTGTTCCAAAAAATAGACATGGAAGGAAAACATCCAAACTCATTTTATGAGGCCAGCATCACCTTGATCCCAAATCCAGACAAGGATCCCACCAAAAAAGAGAACCATAGATCAATATCCTTGATGAACACAGACGCAAAAATTCTCGCCAAAATACTAGCCAATAGGATTCAACAGTACATTAAAAGGATTATTCACCACGATCAAGTGGGATTTATTCCAGGGCTGCAGGGTTGGTTCAACATCCGCAAATCAATCAATGTGATACAACACATTAATAAAAGAAAGAACAAGAACCATATGATACTCTCAATAGATGCTGAAAAAGCATTTGACAAAGTACAGCATCCCTTCCTGATCAAAACTCTTCAAAGTGTAGGGATACAGGGCACATACCTCAATATAATCAAAGCCATCTATGAAAAACCCACCGCAAATATCATTCTCAACGGAGAAAAACTGAAAGCTTTTCCGTTAAGGTCAGGAAAACGGCAGGGATGTCCATTATCACCACTGCTATTCAACATAGTATTAGAAGTCCTAGCCTCAACAATCAGACAAAAAAAGAAATTAAAGGCATCCAAATTGGCAAAGAAGAAGTCAAACTATCACTCTTCGCAGATGATATGATACTATATGTGGAAAACCCAAAAGACTCCACTCCAAAACTGCTAGAACTTGCACAGTAATTCAGTAAAGTGTCAGCATATAAAATCAATGCACAGAAATCAGTTGCATTTCTGTACACCAACAACAAGACTGAAGAAAGAGAAATTAAGAAGTCAATCCCATTTACAATTGGACCCAAAACTATAAGATACCTAGGAATAAACCTAACCAAAGAGACTAAGAATCTATACACAGAAAATTATAAAGTACTCATGAAAGAAATTGAGGAAGACACAAAAAAATGGAAAAATGTTCGATGCTCCTGGATTGGAAGAATAAATATTGTGAAAATGTCTATGCTACCTAAAGCAATCTACACATTTAATGCAATCCCTATCAGAATACCATCCATTTTTTTCAAAGAAATGGAACAAATAATCCTAAAATTTATATGGATCCAGAAAAGACCTCGAATAGCCAAAGGAATATTGAAGAACAAAGCCAAAGTTGGTGGCATCACAATTCCGGACTTCAAACCCTATTACAAAGCTGTCATCATCAAGACAGCATGGTACTGGCACAAAAACAGACACATAGATCAATGGAACAGAATAGAGAGCCCAGAAATCGACCCTCAACTCTTTGGTCAACTAATCTTCGACAAAGCAGGAAAGAATGTCCAATGGAAAAAAGACAGCCTCTTCAATAAATGGTGCTGGGAAACTTGGACAGCCACATGCAGAAAAATGAAATTGGACCACTTCTTTACACCACACACGAAAATAGACTCCAAATGGATGAAGGACCTCAATGTGAGAAAGGAATCCATCAAAATCCTTGAGGAGAATGCAGGCAGCAACCTCTTCGACCTCAGCCGCAGCAACATCTTCCTAGGAACAACAGCAAAGGCAAGGGAAGCAAGGGCAAAAATGAACTATTGGGATTTCATCAAGATCAAAATCTTTTGCACAGCAAAGGAAACAGTGAACAAAACCAAAAGACAACTGACAGAATGGGAGAAGATATTTGCAAACGACATATCAGATAAAGGGCTAGTATCCAAAGTCTATAAGGAACTTAGCAAACTCAACACCCAAAAAACAAACAATCCAATCAAGAAATGGGCAGAGGACATGAACAGACATTTCTGCAAAGAAGACATCCAGATGGCCAACAGACACATGAAAAAGTGCTCCACGTCACTCGGCATCAGGGAAATACAAATCAAAACCACAATGAGATATCACCTCACACCCGTCAGAATGGCTAAAATTAACAAGTCAGGAAATGACAGATGCTGGCAAGGATGTGTTCAAAGGGGAACCCTCCTCCACTGTTGGTGGGAATGCAAGCTGGTGCAACCACTCTGGAAAACAGCATGGAGGTTCCTCAAAATGTTGAAAATAGAACAACCCTATGACCCAGCAATTGCACTACTGGGTATTTACCCTAAAGATACAAACATAGTGATCCGAAGGGGCACGTGTACCCGAATGTTTATAGCAGCAATGTCTACAATAGCCAGACTATGGAAAGTACCTAGATGTCCATCAACACATGAATGGATAAAGAAGAAGTGGTATATATACACAATGGAATACTATGCAGCCATCAAAAGAAATGAAATCTTGCCATTTGCGACGACGTGGATGGAACTAGAGCGTATCATGCTTAGTGAAATAAGTCAATCGGAGAAAGACAACTATCATATGATCTCCCTGATATGAGGACATGGAGAAGCAACATGGGGGGTTAGGGGGATAGGAGAATAATAAATGAAACAAGATGGGGTTGGGAGGGAGACAAACCATAAAAACCATAAATGACTCTTAATCTCACAAAACAAACTGGGGGTTGCTGGGGGGAGGAGGGATTGGGAGAGTGGGAGCGGGCTATGGACATTGGGAGGGGAGGTGAACCATAAGAGACTATGGACTCTGGAAAACAACCTGCGGGTTTTGAAGGGTCAGGGGTGGGAGGTTGGGGCAACCTGAGGGTTTTGAAGGGTCAAGGGTGGGAGGTTGGGGGAACAGGTGGTGGGTAATGTGGAGGGCACCTTTTGCATGGAGCACTGGGTGTTGTGCAAAAAGAATGAATACTGTTACGCTGAAAAAATAAAAAAAAATGGAAAAAAAAAAACCAAAAACTTAGGATTGATGAAAGGCTGTCTTGCCAAATATCAGAAAAAAAATAGTGAGTAGAAAGCAATACAGGCCGTTTCACATGGAGATGAAGAAAGAAAGAGAAGAGAAATGAATTCTAGTTTTATTATCTTGCTGATTAAAATGGTATGCAATTGGTTTCCAATAAGGTCCTCTTCTGAATTGGGTCTTTGGACATTGTCAATTAGAGTCTTTCCTCTTCATATATTTTGGGAATAGATGAGAAAAGCCGACATTACCATTAAAAGTCTCCAATTGTGGACCAGGGACTTGATTTGAATCTGGCTTTCTGTGTGTTGGGAGATGATTGAGGACTGCTTCAAAAGCTTTCGTCAACACCTATGACGTCAGCTATGTACTACTCATGATCTTGTTATGGTAGTACGTTTTTGTCTTGGAATTTATCCTTGTCTCTCCAGTCTTTGATTTTCTGGCAGAGTTCTGTGTCAGTGTCTTTAGGTAAGGTTGTTTAATTAATTAATTAATTCTTGATAGGTAAGGGGTTAACGTATCCAGATTGCATGGTTTGATACTTTTATTCTCTAAGTTTTGTTTTTTATGGTACTTTCTCTGAATTTTGCTTCCATGTGTCCTATTCCTCACTTGCTCCCTAACTTCTGTGGGACTCTTTAAGTGTGTGTGTCTGTGTGTGTGTCTGTGTGTGTGTGTGTGTGTGTGTGTGCATTCACAAGATGCAAAAAATGATATTTTAGGAGATATGAAGCTGCTCTATTCCAGATCACAATTCACCTTCTAACACTGTGGAAAGTCACGTTACATCCCGTTCAGCCACATTTCCTGCATTGAATGTCCGATTTGATACACTTTTAGAAAGGCAGATTCTGACTAGCCTGCCTGGAACAAACACCAAATTTTGTGTGCCTGGTTACTGTTGAATTGCCTGTCCCTTTTTCTTGCCTTTTCACATGTTTTTTTTACTCCCATGAGTGAGTAAAATCGTATGGTCGTTGTCTTTCTGTGACTGACAGATATGACACAGCCCAATGCTCTCTCGCATTCCACCACATGTAACAAGGAGCTAGAATGCCTTCTCACTTATTTCTCCATAAGAGTCCACAGAGCATCTGGAGGACAGGGAGACTCTAGAAGTCTCTGAGATTTCTAGGCTTGTTTTCAGCAATCAGCACCACCAGAAGTTGAGCACATCAAGGGAAACATGGCATAAATGGACCTGAAGCCTAGAAATCACTCTCCACAGCGAAAGAGAGAAGTCCCAGAGACCATGGGAGAATTGTACAGAGAGAGCTTATGGGAGAATTGGATGGTTGGTGCTACAGAGGGCAGGGAGCCATGGGCAAAGACAGAGGCCCAGGGGAGAGGAGCACACTTAGAACCCTCAATTTGAATGTTGACCCCTAGCTGTTGGCAGAGAAAAGGAGATTGTCTGAAGGACACGTGTTCTTCCAACCTAAGGGTCTTGAGGCCTGGTTATTCCAGTTCAGCATGCTTTGCAAACATTCACTCCAGAGAACACTGTGTAACTCCTGGAGTGGTCACCAGCAAGTAACCAGGTGCAGACAGCCTGGAAACCATGATCAGAGTCAATACCTTTTGACACCATGGTAAGATTATTATTTCTTTGTGTGCATTCAGGATGGGCGGTGTTGGTGGAGATGCCTCGATGGGCTCGACAGATACCGGGGCTCAACAACCGCCAGCATCAAGACTGAGAAGTGTCCACCAGCAGGACGGTGAGCACATTAGCTGCCCAACCTGCAATCACAGAATCCCAAACTTGGAAAACTCTTGGGACTGCCTTCTTCAGGCCACGTTGCTTAGTCCCAGTAGAACAGATAATCCTGCAGGGGACCTGAAGAAAGCCCTGCCCACATCCTCTCACCTGGCCACAGAATTCAGCAGGCCTTAAGTTTTGTGGAGTGGGTTTAAGTTCATGTTTCACAGGCACACCAGAAGCACGGAGCTTAAACCCAACATATTTGGCCCACATAGCACACACTCTGAATGGAAGGCAAGGAGAGCCTCTGCTGACGACGAGCCCACAGGAGAGTGGACAGCCACAACACAACACCAGAGGGCATGGCATACACACCAGAGATTCTCTCAAATGCCAGCCCTTGGGCACTCCATGAGGTCTGCTTCCTAAAGAAATTACCTTCAGGGTAGATAACAGAATGTGTGTTTTGAATACAGAGAAGACAGAGACTTTTTGTAGATTCACGTTGTATTCCTGAAAGAGATCCTAAATCCTTTTCCCATGGCTTCACATGGGGATTGGTTCTCTTCCAACCTGCTCCGTGCTTGCTCCTGTGAGCTCCAAACAGATGAGTCCGTCCTGGGCCTTAGCTTCTAGGGTGTAGGGTCTGCCTTTAATTATTGTTCAGATGGGAAAATTGGGAGGCATTTATTGCATTATTTTTGGACATCAAGAAGAACTCTTGACCTCACTGTTGAAGACTCCAGGCATGTCTTTGGTAAGGTAGCAGTTGTTAACTCTGAACTTTCCTCGGAGGGCGGGTGACACTTTTCCTGTTCTGAAGCATCCAGATAGTGTGTGAGGACCATGAATATGTGTATGGCATGAAGTTCCCTGTGTGAGGCTGCTTGTACTCCTGACTCTTACTTGACCTTAAGTGGGTAAGATAGAATTGTGGATTCTTGCCCTTCTCAGTAGTCCAGAGTGGTGGTGTGACAGTCATGGACAAAGACTACAAAATCAGCCATGGAGAAGATGACCCCAAATCGATCCACAAACTGTCTTGGGGAAATACCCAGGAGGCTCCAGCGGTTTGGAGTGGTTTTGATACTCCTGGCTGACCCAGAACTACTCCAGCCAGGTGAAGTGTTGAGTCATGGTTTGGTGAGGAGTGGTTGCTAGGACCTAAGAATTTTGTGACTTCACAGAAGCTGACTTCACTGAAGCAGCCATCCAATTCTCATGTCATATGAGTCCAATGGCTTTAAGTAGAAAGACATGGGAAGGAATAAGAAAGAGCCCTGTTAGCCTGACAATGAACTCAGGGGTCCTTTTCTATTTCTTTCCCTCATCCACTTTCTATACAAAGAGAAAAGAAAACGATGTTCTGTATACCATCTTTAGACCAACATTTCTCCAGAGATAGCAAGGTGTTCCTATTTACACTGCAATTTCTAGAGATCTCAATCAACAGCGAGGCCTCTTGGCTACCATTAGGTCTCTTGGAGGTTGGCTATCCTTCGGTGAGAGGGTCCATTCTTAGCTTCTCTTCCCTATGGTTTCTCGGATGTAAGGTCTGCCTTTGGTGATTGGTCAGTTTGGAAGGCGAGGGAAGTAATAAGGGAAGGAAAGTCACAATTCCAGGAAAATTGCCAGGGCAGGGATGTGTTGTGCTCTCCATGTCCTTATCTGCTAGTTTCCTGAAACACCAGTCCTAAGGGATGAATGATCTCTATACCTGACATTAACTTAAACACCATTGCAAAGGCTTCATGAAGAGTGAAACTCTGCATGATCGCGACCCCTAAAGAAAGAGCCCTGTTCAGCACTCCTTGTCATCATTAGTTAAAGCTACATGCCATAGTCATGGGCATAGCCCTGTTGAGCATCTCTCTTTATTCAGATGAAAATGAATGGAAAACATTGATGGCCTGCCATGCCCATTCAAGCATAACTGTGAAAGGAGCTGAGAGACCCTTTTAAGGGATTGGATAAAAATGATTATGCAGATGATGGTAAAGAAGATGATTTCCAAATGAAAATGCAAGCAGACTAAGGGAAATATCCTATGGCTTCACTCCTATGATTCCCATGAGGAATACCTTGGACATTAGTAGTAGTAAGGAAAAACGGAAGGAGAAGTTGTCAGACAAGGAGACGCACCAGGAGAGACTCAGGAATTTGGGGACCAAGCTGAGGTTTACAGGAGGATAAATCATGCCATAAAGATGGAACTGGTTAATGGGTATGGAGTTGGGATGGCATTATATGAGGATGATCACTTGGTATCATCCAATGTATGCAATATATGCAATTAAAGACTCAGGGAACACTCTGTCAAAAAACGTAGGATGGATGAAAGGCTGGCTTGCCGAATATAAAGAAAAATAGTGAATAGAAAGCAAAACAGGCCATTTCACAAAGAGAGGAAGAAAGAGAAGAGAAATGAATTCTAGTTTTATTATCTTACTGATTAAAATTGTATGCATTTGGTTTCCTATAAGGTCCTTATGTGAATTGGGTCTTTAGATTTGGAAATTAGAGTCTTTCCTCTTCCTATATTTGGGAATAGATGAGAAAAACCGACATTACCATTAAATGTCTCGAATTGTGGATTAGGGAATGATTTGAACCTGGCTTTCTGTGTGTTGGGAGAACTTTGAGGATGGCTTCAAAAGCCTCAAAAGCTGCTTCTAAAGTCATTACTTGAGATGTAAGATATGTATGTCTCATGATCTTGCCATGTTAGTGTGTATGTATCTTGGAATTTATCCTTTTCTCTCCGGTATTGGATTTGCTGGCATAGTTGTGTGGAGGGGTCCTTTAGATAAGGTTGTTTTATTAAATAAATAAATAAATAAATAAATAAATAAATAAATAAATAAATAAATAATTCTAGGGAGAGGATTTAAGTTATCCAGTTTGGACTGTTTTTTACTTTGATTCTCTAAGCTTCTGTTTTTTATGGTATTTTCTCTTAATTTTGCTTCCATGAGTGCTATTCCTCACTTGCTCCCTAATTTCTGTCGGACCCACTTAAATGTGTGTGTGTGAGTGTGTGTGTTTCACAAAACGCTAAAAATGATATTTTTAGAAATATGAAGCTGCTCTATTCCAGATCACAATTTTATTTCAAACACACTGGAAACTCACGTTCCATCCCGTTCGCCACATTTCCTGCATTGAATGTCCCATTTGATCCACTTTTAGCAAAGCAGATTCTGAATAGCCTGCCTTGGATAATCACCAAATTTTGTGTACCTGGTTAGAGTGTATTTTTTTGCTTTTTCACATGTTTCTTTTCTTGCATGAGTGAGTGAAATCGTATGGAAATTTTCTTTCTGGGACTTACAGATATGACAAGCCCAATGCCCTCTCCTTTTCTGCCACATGACACAAGGAGCAAGAATGCCTTCTTGCTTATGGCTCCATAAGAGTCCGCAGTGCATTTGGAGATGGTAGAAGCGTCTGGGAGCTCCAGGCATCATCACAACCAGACGATGACCACATCAATGTAAACATGGCATAATTGGACCTGAAGCCTAGAAATCACGCTCCACAGCGAAAGAAAGAAGAAGTCACAGAGACCATGGGAGAATTTTGTAGACAGTTCTTATTGGAGAATTGAATGGTTGGAGCTTTAGAGGTCAGAAAGCCATGGACAAAGACAAAGGCCCAGGGGAGAGGAGCACACTTAGAACCCACAATTTGAATATTGACCCCTAGCTGTTGGCGGACAAAAGGAGAGTGTCTGAATGACATGAGTTCTTGCAACCCAAGGGTCTTGAGGCCCAGGGATTCCAGAGCAGCATGCATTGCAGACAGAGATTCCAGAACTATAGAACACTGTGTATCTCCTGGAGAGGACACCAGCAAGCTACCAGGTGCAGACAGCCTGGAAACCATGATCAGAGACAATACCTGTTGACACCGTGGTAAGATCACTACTTCTTTGTGTGCATTGATGATGGGCAGTGTTGGTGGAGATGCCTGGATGGGCGCCAGAGATTCTTGGGCTCTATGGCCGCCAGCAACAAGACTGAGAAGTGGCCAGAGGCAGGACAGTGAGGACATTAGCTTCCCAACATGCAATCACGGAATCCCCAACCTGGAACTCTGTTGGGCCTGCCTTCTTCAGGCCACGTTGCTTAGTCCCAGGAGAAGAGAAAATCCTGCAGGGGATTTGAAGAAAGCCCTGCCCACATCCTCTCCCTTGACCACAGAATTCAGCACTCCTTAAGTTTTGTGGAGTTGCTTGAAAGTCACATTTCACAAGCACGCCGTATTTGTCCCAGACACCAAACTCTCTGAATGGAAGGCAAGGAGAGCTTCTGCAGAGGACGAGCCCACAGGAGAGTGGACAGCCACAAAACAACCCCAGAGGGCATGTCACACACACCTGAGACTCTCTCAAGTGCCAGCCCTTGGGCACTCCATGAACTCTTCTTCCTAAAAAATAAACTTCAGGGTAGATAAAGGAATGCGTGTTTCGAACACAGAGAAGACAGAGACCTTTTGTAGATTGACGTTGTATTCCTAATTCTGGCCCATGAGCCTTTTCCAATGGCTTCCCATGGGGATTGAAAGACACGTTTCACACACACACCAGACCCATGAAGCATAAACTCACCATATTTGGCGCAGACACCAAACACTCTGAATGGAAGGCAAGGAGAGCCTCTGCATAGGACGAGCCCACAGGAGAGTGGACAGCCACAACACAACCACAGAAGGCATATCAGACACACCTGAGAGTCTCTCAAGTGCCAGCCCTTGGGCACTCCATGAGGTCTTCTTCCTAAAGAATTATCTTAAGGGTAGATAACAAAATGCACGTTTCGAATACAGAGAAGAGAGAGACCTTTTGTAGGTTCACCCTGTATTCCTGAAATGGCCCAAGAGCCTTTCCACTGGCTTCACATTGGGGATTGGTTCTCTTCCAACATGCTCCGTGCTTGCTCCTGTGAGCTCCAAACAGATGATTCCGTCCTGGGCCTAAGCTTCTAGGGTGTAGGGTCTGCCTTTAATATTTGGTCAGCTGGGAAAATTAGGAGGCATTAATGCACGATTTCTTGGGATTCAAGAAGAACTCGTGTCCTCACTCTTGAAGACTCCAGACAGGTCTTTGGTATGGTTGTGGGTGTTAACTCTGAGCTTTCCTTGGAGGGTAGTGGGCGCTTTTCCTGGTCAGAGGCATACTCATAGGGTGTGAGGACCATGAGCGTGTGTATGGCATGGAGTTCACTGTGTGAGGCTGCTTGTACTCCTGACACTTTCTTGAACTTACGTGGGTAGGATGGAATTGTGGATACCTGCCCTTCTCAGGAGGCCAGAGCGGTGGTGGTGACAGTCACGGCCAAAGACTACAAATTTGGCCATGGAGTAGGTGAACCCATATCACTTCACAAACTCTCTTGGGGAAATCCCCAGATGGCCCCAGCTGTATGGAGTGATTTTGAAACGTCTGGCTGAACCAGAATTACTCCATCCGGGTGAAGTGATGAGGCATGGTTTTGTGAGGAGTGGTTGCTAGGACCTCAGAGCGCTGTGACATCACATAAGATAACTTCACTGAAGCAGCAATCCCACTCTCATGACATATGCATCCTATGGCTTTAAGTAAAAAGACTTGGGAAGGAACTAGAAAGAGCCCTGTTAGTCTGTTCATGCACTCCGGTTGTCTTTTATTTTTCTTTCTCACCTCCACTTTCTATACAAAGAGAAAAGAAAACGATGTTCTGTATACCATTCTTTAGACCAACATTTCTCCAGAGAGAGCATGGTCTTCCTATTTCCACTGCAATTTCTAGAGATCACAATCAACCGCAAGGCCACTTGGCTACCATTAATTCTCTGGGATGTTTGATGTCCTTGTGTGAGAGGGTCCATTCTTAGCTTTTGTTCCCTATGGTTTCTCGGGGTAAGGTCTGCCTTTGGTGCTTGGTCATCTTGGAAGTCGAAGGAAGGAAGAAGGCTAGGAAAGTCACAATTCCAGTAAAAGAGCCAGGGAAGGGATTCATTGTGCTGTCTGTGTCCTTATCAGCTTGTGTCATGAAACACCAGTACTAAGAGATGAAGGCTCTGTCTAGCTGGCTTTACCATAAACACCATTGCAAAGGCTTCATGGAGAGTGAAACTCTGCATGGTCGCTACCCCGAAAGAAAGAGCCCTTGTCAGCACTCCTTGTCATCATTTGTTAATGCTACATGCCATCGTCATGGGGAGAGCCATGTTGAGCAACGCTCTTTATTCAGATGAAAATGAACGGCCAACATAGATGGCCTGTCATGCCCACTCTAGCATCACTGTGGAAGGAGCCGTCATAAGGTTTTAAAGGCGTGTGTATAAAGATAATAATGAAGATGATGATAAAGAAGATGTTTTCCAAATGAAAATGCAAGCAGACCAAGGGAAATATCCTATGGCTTCACTCATATGTGGCCCATGAGGAATACCATGTATATGAGTAGTAGTAAGGGAATGGAAGGAGAAGAAGTCAGACAGGGAGACACAGGAGAGACTCAGGAATTTGGAGTCCAAGCTGAGGTTTACAGGAGGAGAGACAAGCCATAAAGAAGGAAGTGGTGAATGGGTATGGAGGTGGTGTAGCATTATATGAAGATGAGCACTTGGTGGTATATGCAAATAAGGAATAAGGGAACACTATGTAAAAAATGTAGGATGGATGAAAGGCTGGCTCACCGAATATAAGAAAAAATACTGAATAGAAAGCACAACAGGCCGTATCACATGGACATAAAGAAAGAAAGAGAAGAGAAATGAATTCTAGTTTTATTATCTTACTGATTAGAATTGTATGCCATTGGATTCCTATAAGTTCCTTATATGAATTGGGTCTTTGGACATTGTAAATTAGTCTTCGCTCTTCCTACATTTTGGGAATAGATGAGAAAAGCTGACATTACCATTAAATGTCTCGAATTGTGGACCAGGGAATTGATTTGAACATGGCATTCTGTGTTTTGAGGGTGTTTGAAGAATGCTTCAAAATCTTTTTTCATTATCTGAGATGTCAGCTATGTCTGACTCGTGATCTTGCCATGGTAGTGCATATGTGTCTTGGAATTTATCCTTTTCTCTCTGGTATTGGATTTGGTCGCATACTTGTGTGTAGGGGTGTTTTAGGTGAGGTTGTGTAATTAATTAATTTATTAAGTAAGTAAGTAATTCTTGATAGGTAAGGACTTAACTTATCCAGTTTGGACAGTTTGTTACTTTGATACTCTAAGTTTTGATTTTTATGGTATTTTCTCTGAATTTTGCTTCCATGAGTGCTATTCCTCCCTTGCTTCCTAACTTCTGTGGGACTCTTTTAAGTGTGTGTGTGTGTGTGTGTGTGTGTGTGTGTGTTTCACAAAACGCTAAAAATGATATTTTAAGACATATGAAGAGAAGAGATATTTTAAGAGATGACAATTCACCTTGAAACAGTGGAAACTCACGTTACATCCCGTTCAGCCATATTTCCTGCATTAAATGTCCCATTTGATCCACTTTTAGAAACACAGACTCTAACTATCCTGCCTGGAACAAACAATAAACTTTGTGTGCCTGGTTAGAGCATGGCATAAGTGGACCTGAAGCCTAGATATCACACTCCGCAGCAAAAGAGAGAATAGTCACAGAGACCATGGGAGAAGGGTGTAGACAGGGCTTACTTGAGAATTGGATGGTTGTTGCCTTAGAGTGCAGAGAGCCATGGCTAAAGACAAAGGCCCAGGGGACAGAAGCACACATAGAACACACAATTTGAATGTAGACCCATAGCTGTTGGCAGAGAAAAGGAGAGAGTCTGAATGATCTCAATCAACAGCGAGGCCTCTTGGCTACCATTAGGTCTCTGGAGGCTTGATATCTTTGGGTGAGAGGGTCGATTCTTAGCTTCTGTTCCTATGGTTTCTCCGGTGTACGGTCTGCCTTTGGTGTTTGGTCAGCTTCAAGGTGAGGGAAGTAATAATGGAAGGAAAGTCACAATTCCAGGAAAATTGCCAGAGCAAGGATGCGTTTTGCTGTCTGTGTCCTTATCTGCTAGTGTCATGAAACACAAGTCCTAAGGGATGAAGACTCTGTCTACCTGACATTACTTTAAACACCATTACAAAGGCTTCATGGAGAGTGGAACTCTGCATGATCACTACCCGTCAAGAAAGAGCCCTGGGGAAAGGAGTCAAGATGGTGGATTAGTAGCAGTCTGAGACTACATCAGGTAGCAGGAGATCAGCTCAATAGCTTATCTAAACATTGCAAACACCTACAAATCCAACTGGAGATTGAAGAAAAGAAGAACAGCAATTATAGAAACAGAAAATACACCACTTTCTGAAAGGTAAGACAGGTGGAGAAGTGAATCTAAAACGTCAGGAAGATAGACCATGGGGAGGGGCTCCTGGTAAGCAGCAGAGCAACGGAACACAAAATCAGGACTTTTAAAAGTCTGTTCCACTGAGGGACATTGCTCCAGAGGCTAAACTGGGGTGAAACCCGTGCAGGGTCTGCATGGCCCCACGTCCCGCAGGGTCACAGAAGGATCGGGGGTGTTGGAGTGTCGCAGAGCTCGCAGGTATTAGAACCGAGAAGCCGGCTACAGAGACAGAGCCGAGGACTGAACTCTCAGCTCGGGGTTACCTTGAACTGGTCACGGGCTGGGTGAGCTCGGAGCTCGGCTGGAGGCTGGGGATACGGGTGTGATTGGGTGCTGTCCTCTGGGGGCGCACTGAGGAGTGGGGCCCCAGGCTCTCGGCTCCTATGGTCTGGAGACTGGGAGCCGCCATTTTCATTCCTGTCTTCCAGAACTCTACAGAAAATGTTCAGAGAATAGAAGCTCCCAAAAGCGAACCCTAGCTGATTACTTAGTCCGGCCCCTGGTAAGGGCGCTGCAATCCCGCCACGGGCAAAGACACTTGAGAGTCACTACAACAGGCCCCTCCCCAGAAGATCAACAAAATATCCACCCAGGACGAAGTTCATCTATCAAGGAAAGCAGGTTCAATTCCTAAGACAGCAGCGGAAATCCAGAGGAGGAGAAAGCAGAGCACAGAACACATGGCTCTCTCCCCATGATTCTTTAGTCTTGTGGTTAATTCATTTTTTTTTCTTTTTTCAATTTTTTTTCTTTCTTTTTTCTTCTTCTGCTAAATTTTTAAAAACTTTTATCCTTTTCTTTTTTAAAGTTTTTTGACTAGTTTATATAAACATATATATTTTTTGTTTCTTTTTTATATTTTTTATTTATTTGTTTTGTTTTTTAAATTTTTTTCTTTTATTTCTGAACCTCTTTTTATCCCCTTTCCCACCCACAATTTGAGGTCTCTTCTGATTTAGTTACAGCGCAATTTTCTGGGGACTTTCCCAACCTTATAGTGTTTTATTTGATCCTTCATATCCTCTTATCTGGACAAAATGACAAGGCAGAAAAAATCACTACAAACAAAACAACAAGAGGCAGTACCGACGGCTAGGGACCTAATCAACACAGACATTGGTAATATGTCAGATCAAGAGTTCAGAATGACGATTCTGAACATTCTAGCCGGGTTTGAAAAAGGCATGGAAGATATTTTAGAAACCCTCTCTGGAGATATAAAAGCCCTTTCTGGAGAAATTAAAGAACTAAAATCTAACCAAGTAGAAATCAAAAAAGCTACTAATGAGGTGCAATCAAAAATGGAGGCTCTCACTGCTAGTATAAATGAGGCAGAAGAAAGAATTAGTGATATAGAAGACCAAATGACAGAGAATAAAGAAGCCGAGCAAAAGACGAACAAAAAGCTCCTGGACCATGAGAGGAGAATTCGAGAGATAAGTGACACCATAAGATGAAATAACTTTAGAATAATTGGGATTCCAGAAGAAGAAGAAAGAGAGAGGGGGGCAGAAAAGCTATTGGAGAGAATTATTGGAGAGAATTTCCCTAATATGGCAACGGGAACAAGCATCAAAATCCAGGAGAGGGTCGCCTGGGTGGCTCAGTGGTTTAAGCCTCTGTCTTCGGCTCAGGTCATGATCTCAGGGTCCTGGGATCGAGCCCCGCATCGGACTCTCTGCTCAGTAGGGAGCCTGTTTCTCCCTCTCTCTCGGCCTGCCTCTCTGCCTACTGTGACCTCTCTCTGTCAAATAAATAAATAAAAAATATTAAAAAAAAACCAGAAGATGCAGAGAACCCCCCTCAAAGTCAACAACAATAGGTCCACACCCCTTCACCTAATAGTAAAATTTACAATCTTAGTGAAAAAGAGAAAATCCTGAAAGCAGCCCGGGAAAAGAAGTCTGTAACATAGAGTGGTAAATATATTAGATTGGCAGCAGACTTATCCACAGAGACCTGGCAGGCCAGAAAGAGCTGGCATGATATATTCAGAGCACTAAACGAGAAAAACATGCAGCCAAGAATACTCTATCCAGCTAGACTATCATTGAAAATAGAAGGAGAGATCAAAAGCTTCCAGGACAAACAAAAACTGAAAGAATTTGCAAACACCAAACCAGCTCTACAAGAAATATTGAAAGGGGTCCTCTAAGCAAAGAGAGAGCCTAAAAGTAGTAGATCAGAAAGGTACAGAGACAATATACAGTAACAGTCACCTTACAGGCTAATAATGGCACTAAATTCATATCTCTCAATAGTTACCCTGAATGTTAATGGGCTAAAAGCCCCAATCAAAAGACACAGGCTAGGGACCTAATCAACACAGACATTGGTAATATGTCAGATCAAGAGTTCAGAATGACGATTCTGAACATTCTAGCCGGGCTTGAAAAAGGCATGGAAGATATTAGAGAAACCCTCTCTGGAAATATTAAAGCCCTTTCTGGAGAAATTAAAGAACTAAAATCTAACCAAGTTGAAATCAAAAAAGCTATTAATGAGGTGCAATCAAAAATGGAGGCTCTCACTGCTAGGATCAATGAGGCAGAAGAAAGAATTAGTGATATAGAAGACCAAATGACAGAGAATAAGGAAGCCGAGCAAAAGAGGGACAAACAGCTACTGGACCATGAGGGGAGAATTCGAGAGATAAGTGACACCATAAGACGAAACAACATTAGAATAATTGGGATTCCAGAAGAAGAAGAAACAGAAAGGGGAGCAGAAGGTCTACTGGAGAGAATCATTGGAGAGAATTTCCCTAATATGGCAAAGGGAACAAGCATTAAAATCCAGGAGATACAGAGAACCCCCCTGAAAGTCAACAAGAATAGGTCCACACCCCGTCACCTAATAGTAAAATTTACAAGTCTTAGTGACAAAGAGAAAATCCTGAATGCAGCCCGAGAAAAGAAGTCTGTAACATACAATGGTAAAAATATTAGATTGGCGGCAGACTTATCCACAGAGACCTGGCAGGCCAGAAAGAGCTGGCATGATATATTCAGAGCACTAAACGAGAAAAACATGCAGCCAAGAATACTCTATCCAGCTAGACTATCATTGAAAATAGAAGGAGAGATCAAAAGCTTCCAGGACAAACAAAAACTGAAAGAATTTGCAAACACCAAACCAGCTCTACGGGAAATATTGAAAGGCATCCTCTAAGCAAAGAGAAAGCCTAAAAGTAGTAGATCAGAAAGGTTCAGAGAAAATATACAGTAACAGTCATCTTAAAGGCTAATAATGGCACTAAATTCATATCTCTCAATAGTTACCCTGAATGTTAATGGGCTAAATGTCCCAATCAAAAGGCACAGGGTATCAGAATGGATAAAAAATCAAAACCCATCAGTATGTTGCATACAAGAAACTCATTTTAGACGCGAAGACACCTCCAGATTTAAAGTGAGCGGATGGAAAACAATTTACCATGCTAATGGGCATCAGAAGAAATCTGGGGTGCCGATCCTTATATCACATCAATTAGATTTTAAGCCAAAGACTATAATAAGAGATGAGGAAGGACACTATATCCTACTCAAAGGGTCTGTCCAACAAGAAGATCTAACAATTTTAAATATCTATGCCCCTAACGTGGGAGCAGCCAACTATATCAACCAATCAAAAACAAAATCAAAGAAACACATCAATAATAATAAAATAATAGTAAGGGACTTTAAATCCTCCTCACTGAAATGGACAGATCAACCAAGCAAAAGATCAACAAGGGAATAAAGGCCTTAAATGACACACAGAACCAGATGGACATCACAGATATATTCAGAACATTTCATCCCAAAGCAACAGAATACACATTCTTCTCAGGTGCACATGGAACCTATGTGCACTATGGAATAGATCACATCATGGGTCACAAATCAGGTCTCAACTGGTATCAAAAGATTAGGATCATTCCCTGCATATTTTCAGACCATAATGCTCTGAAGCTAGAACTCAACCACAAGAGGAAAGATGGATAGAACCCAAATACATGGAGACTAAACAGAATCCTTCTAAAGAATGAGGGGGTCAACCAGGAAAATAAAGAAGGATTGAAAAAATTAATGGAAACAAATGATAATGAAAACACAACGATTCTAAATGTGTGGGACACAGAAAACGCAGTCCTGAGAGGAAAATATATAGCTGTACAAGCCTTTCTCAAGAAACAAGAAAGGTGTCAAGTACACAACCTAACCCTACACGTAAAAGAGCTGGAGAAAGAACAAGAAAGAAACCCTAAACCCAGAAGGAGAAGAGAAAGCATAAAGATCAGAGCAGAAATCAATGAAATACAAACCAAAAAAAAAAAAAAAAAAAGAAAGAAAGAAAAAAATCAATGAAACCAAGAGCTGGTTCTTTGAAAGAATCAATAAGATTTATAACGCCCTGGCCAGACTCATCAAAAAGAAAAGAGAAAGGACCCAAATCAATAAAATCATGAATGAAAGAGGAGAGATCACAACACCAAAAAATACAGACAATTATAAGAACATACTATGAGCAACTCTATGCCAACAAATTGGACAATCTGGAAGAAATGGATGCATTCCTAGAGACATATAAACTACCACAACTGAACCAGGAAGAAATAGAAAACCTGAACAGGCCCATAACCAGTAAGGAGTTTGAAACAGTCATCAAAAATCTACAAACAAACAAAAGCCCAAGGCCAGATGGCTTCCCAGGGGAATTCTACCAAACATTTAAAGAAGAACGAATTCCTCTTCTCCTGAAACTGTTCCAAAAAATAGAAATGGAAGGAAAACTTCCAAAATCATTTTATGAGGCCAGCATCACCTTGATCCCAAAACCAGACAAGGATCCCACCAAAAGAGAGAACTACAGACCAATATCCTTGATGAACACAGATGCAAAAATTCTCGCCAAAATACTAGCCAATAGGATTCAACAGTACATTAAAAGGATTATTCACCAAGATCAAGTGGGATTTATTCCAGGGCTGCAGGGTTGGTTCAACATCCGCAAATCAATCAATGTGATAGAACACATTAATAAAAGAAAGAACAAGGACCATATGATACTCTCAATAGATGCTGAAAAAGCATTTGACAAAGTACAGCATCCCTTCCTGATCAAAACTCTTCAAAGTGTGGGGATAGAGGGCACATAACTCAATATTATCAAAGCCATCTATTGAAAACCCACCGCAAATACCATTCTCAATGGAGAAAAACTGAAAGCTTTTCCGTTAAGGTCAGGAACACGGCAGGGATGTCCATTGTCACCACTGCTTTTCAACATAGTACTAGAAGTCCAAGCCTCAGCAATCAGACAACAAATAGAAATTAAAGGCATCCAAATTGGCAAAGAAGAAGTCAAACTATCACTCTTCACAGATGATATGATACTATATGTGGAAAACCCAAAAGACTCCACTCCAAAACTGCTAGAACTTGTCCAGGAATTCAGTAAAGTGTCAGGATATAAAATCAATGCACAGAAATCAGTTGCATTTCTGTACACCAACAACAAGACAGAAGAAAGAGAAATTAAGGAGTCAATCCCATTTACAATTGCACCCAAAACTATAAGATACCTAGGAATAAACCTAACTAAAGAGGCTAAGAATCTATACGCAGAAAATTATAAAGTACTCATGAAAGGAATTGAGGAAGACACAAAAAAATGGAAAAATGTTCGATGCTCCTGGATTGGAAGAATAAATGTTGTGAAAATGTCCACGCTACCTAAAGCAATCTACATATTTAATGCAATCCCTATCAAAATACCATCCATTTTTTTCAAAGAAATGGAACAAATAATCCTAAAATTTATATGGAACCCGAAAAGACTTCAAATAACCAAAGGAATATTTAAAAAAGAAAGCCAAAGTTGGCGGCATCACAATTCCGGACTTCAAACCCTATTACAAAGCTGTCATCATCAAGACAGCATGATACTGGCACAAAAACAGACATATAGATCAATGGAACAGAATAGAGAGCCCAGAAATGGACCCTCAACTCTACGTCAACTACTTTTCAACAAAGCAGGATAGAATGTCCAGTGGAAAAAGAAAGCCTCTTCAATAAATGGTGCTGGGAAAATTGGACAGCCACAGGCAGAAAAATGAAATTGGACCACTTCCTTACACCACACACGAAAATAGACTCCAAATGGATGAAGGACCTCAATGTGAGAAAGGAATCCATCAAAATCCTTGAGGAGAATGCAGGCAGCAACCTCTTCGACCTCAGCCGCAGCAACATCTTCCTAGGAACATTGGCAAAGGCAAGGGAAGCAAGGGCAAAAATGAACTATTGGGGTTTCATCAAGATCAAAATCTTTTGCACAGCAAAGGAAACAGTTAACAAAACCAAAAGACAACTGACAGAATGGGAGAAGATATTTGCAAACGACATATCAGATAAAGGGCTAGTGTCCAAAATCTATAAGGAACATAACAATCTCAACACCCAAAGAACAAACAATCCAAACAAGAAATGGGCAGAGGACATGAACAGACATTTCTGCAAAGAAGACATCCAGATGGCCAACAGACACATGAAAAAGTGCTCCACGTCACTCGGCATCAGGGAAATACAAATCAAAACCACGAGATACCACCTCACACCCGTCAGAATGGCTAAAATGAACATTCAGGAAATGACAGATGCTGGCGAGGATGTGGAGAAAGGGGAACCCTCCTCCACTGTTGGTGGGAATGAAAGCTGGTGCAACCACTCTGGAAAACAGCATGGAGGTTCCTCAACATGTTGAAAATAGAATTACCTTATGTGGGGCGCCTGGGTGGCTCAGTGGTTTAAGCCGCTGCCTTTGGCTCAGGTCATGATCTCAGGGTCCTGGGATCGAGTCCCACGTCCGGTTCTCTCTGCTACCCTCTCACTCTCTCTGCCTGCCTCTCTGCCTATTTGTGATCTCTCTCTGTCAAATAAATACATAAAATCTTAAAAAAAAAAAAAAAGAACTACCCTATGACCCAGCAATTGCACTATTGGGTATTCACCCTAAAGATACAAATGCAGTGATCCGAAGGGGCACGTGTACCAGAATGTTTATAGCAGCAATGTCAACAATAGCCAAACTATGGAAAGAACCTAGATGTCCATCAACAAATGAAGGATAAAGAAGATGTGGTATATATACACAATGGAATACTATGCAGCCATCAAAAGAAATGAAATCTTGCCATTTGCGATGACATGGATCGAACTACAGGGTATCATGCTTAGTGAAATAAGTCAATTGGAGAAAGACAACTATCATATGATATCCCTGATATGAGGACATGGAGGTGAAACATGGGGGGTTAGGGGGACAGGAAATGAATAAATGAAACAAGATGTGATTGGGAGGGAGACAAACCATAAATGACTCTTAATCTCACAAAAAAAAAAAAACTGGGGTTTCTGGGGGAGGTGGGGTTGAGAGGGGGAGGGGGTTATGGACATTGTGGATGGTATGTGCTATCATGAGTACTGTAAAGAGTGTAAACCAGGTGATTCACAGACCTGTATCCCTGGGGATAAAAGTACATTATATGTTTATAAAAAAAAAAAAAAGATAAGAAAGAGCCCTGGCCAGCACTCCTTGTCATCATTAGTTAATGTTACATGCCATAGTCATGGGGAGAGCCATGTTGAGCAACGCTCTTTATTCAGATGAAAATGAATGGCCAACATCTACGGCCTGCCATGCCCACTTTAGCATCACTGTGGAAGGAGCCGAGATACACATTTAAGGGCTAGTGGATAAAGATGATTATGAAGATGATGATAAAGAAGATTTCCAAATGAAAATGCAAGCAGACCAAGGGAAATATCCTATGGCTTCACTAATATGTGGCCCATGAGGAATACCATGGAAATGAGTAGTAGTAAGGGAAAATGGAAGGAGAAGAAGTCAGACAGGGAGACACACCAGGAGAGACTCAGGACTTTGGGGACCAATCTGAGGGTTACAGGAAGATAAGACATGCCATAAAGAGGGAACTGGTTCATGGGTATGGATGTGGTGTGGCATTGTATGGGGATGAGTCCATGGTGGTATATGCAATTAAAGAATCAGGGAACACTATGTCAAAAAACGTAGGATGGATGAAAGACTGCCTTGCCTAATATCAGAAAAATATAGTGAATATAAAGCACAACAGGCAGTTTCACGTAGATATGAAGAAAGAAAGAGACGAGAAATGAATTCTAGTTTTATTATCTTACTGATTAAAATGGTATGCAATTGGTTTCCTATTAGGTCCTTATGTGAATTGGGTCTTTGGACATTGTAAATTCGAGTCTTCCCTCTTACGTTTTGGGAATAGATGATTAAAGCCGATATTACCATTAAATACCTCGAATTGTGGACCAGGGAATTGATTTGAACCTGGCTTTCTGTGTGTTTGGAGATGTTTGAGGACTGCTTCAAAAGCCTCAAAAGCTGCTTGAAAAGTCATTACATGAGACGTAGGATATGTATGACTCATGATCTTGCCATGGTACTGTGTATGTGCCTTGGAATTTATCCTTTTCTCCCGGTATTGGATTTGCTGGCAGACTTCTGTGTAGGGGTATTTTAGGTAAGGTTGTTTAATTAATTAATTTAATGCTTGATAGGTAAGGATTTAACTTATACAGTTGGGACGGTTTGTTACGTTGATACAGTAAGCTTTTGTTTTTTATGGTATTTCCTCTGAATTTTGCTTCCAAGAGTGCTATTTCAAACTTACTCCCTAAATTCTGTGGGACATTTTATGTGTGTGTGTGTGTGTGTGTGTGTGTGTGTGTGTGTGTGTGTGTGTGTGTGTGTTTCACAAAACGCTAAAAATGATATTATAGGAGATTTGAAGCCGCTCTATTCCAGATCACAATTCACCTTCAAACAAAGTAGTAACTCACGTTACATTCTGTTCGGCCATATTTCCTGCATTGAATGTACATTTGATCCACTTTTAGAAAGGCAGATTCTGACTAGCCTGCCTGTATCAAACACCAAATTTTGCGTGCCTGGTAAGAGTCTCATTGCCTGTCCCTTTTTCTTGCTTTCTCACATGTTTCTTTACTTTTATGAGTGAGTGAAATCGTATGGTAGTTGTGTTTCTGTGACTAACAGATAGGACACAGCCCAATGCTCTCTCCCTTTCTACCCCATGTCACAAGGAGCAAGAATGCCTTCTTGCTTATGGCCCCATAAGAGTCTGCAATGCATTTGGAGGACAAGGAGATGGTAGAAGTGTCTGGGATCTCCAGGCATGTCTTAAGCTATCAGCACAACCAGAAGATGACTACATCAATGTAAACATGGCATAAATGGACCTGAAGCCGTATCCAAAGACAAGAGCCCAGGGGAGTGGAGCACACTTAGAACCATAGAGCCATAGTTGTTGGCAGAGAAAAGGAGAGTGTTTGAATGACACGAGTTCTTGCAGCCCCAGGGTCCTGAGGACTGGGGATTCCAGATTAGCATGCTTTGCAGACATAGACTCCAGAGAACACTGTGTATCTCCTGGAGAGGACAACAGCAAGGAACCAGGTGCAGACAGTTTGGAAACCATGATCAGAAACAATAACTTTTGACAAGGTGGAAAGATTATTATTTCTTTCTGTGCATTGGTGATGGGCATTGTTGTTGGAGATGCCTCAATGGGTGCCCAAGATACTTGGGCTCTACGACTACCAGCATTAAGACTGAGAAGTGGCCACAGGCAGGATGGTGAGGGCATTAGCTGATCAACCTGCAATCACGGATTCCCAAACCTGGAACACTGTTGGGACTGCTTTCTTCAGGCCACGTCGCTTAGTCCCAGTAAAAGAGAAAATCATGCAGGGGACTAGAAAAAAGCCCTGCCCACATCCTCTCCCCTGGCCACAGAATTCAGCAGGCCTTAAGTTTTGGGGAGGGGGTAGAAAGTCACGTTTCACAGGCACACCAGACCCACGAGCTTAACCTCACCATATTTGGCCCAGACACCAAACACTCTGAATGGAAGTCAAGGAGAGCCTCTGCAGAGGATGAGCAAACAGGAGAGTGGACAGCCACAACACCACCCCAGAGGACATGTGACACACACCGGAGACTCTCTCACGTGCCAGCCCTTAGGCACTCCATGAGCTCTTCTTCCTAAAGAAATTATCTTCAGGGTAGATAACAGAATGGGAATTTCGAATAAAGAGAAGAGAGAGACCTTTTGTAGATTCACGTTGTATTCCTGAAACTGGCCCGACAGCCTTTTCCGATGGCTTCACATGGGGATTGGTTCTCTTCCAACATGCTCCATGCTTGTTCCTGTGAACTCCAAACAGAAGAGTCCGTCCTGGGCCTAAGCTTCTAGCGTGTAGGGTCTGCTTTTAATGTTTGGTCAGCTGGGAAATTTGGGAGGCATTTGTGGCACGATTTTTGAGAATGCAAGAAGAATTCGTGTCCTCCCTGTTGAAGACTCCTGACATGTATTTGGTATGGTTGGGTGTGTTAACTCGGAGTTTTACTCAGAGGCGGCGGGCGCTTTTCCTGGTCAAAAGCATCCATGTAGGGTCTGAGGACTATGAACATGTGTATGGCGTGGAGTTCCCCGTGCGAGGCTCTTTGTACTCCTGACTCTTTCTTGACATTACGTCGGTAAGTTGGAATTGTGGATTCTTGCCCCTCTCAGGAGTCCAGAGCGGTGGTGGTGACAGTCTCGGGAAAAGACTACAAATTCGGCCATGGGGAATGGACGAATCTCTTAACCAACTGTCTTGGGGAAATACCCAGGCAGCTCCAGTGGTTTGGAATGATTATGATACCCCTGGCTGACCCAGAACTACTGCAGCCAGGTGAAGTGATGAGTCGTGGTTTGGTGAGGAGAGGTTGCTAGGAACTCAGAGCTTTGTGACGCCACAGAAACTGACTGCACTGAAGCAGCAATCCCATTCTCATGACATAGGAGTCCTATGGCTTTAAGTAGAAAGACCTGGGAAGGAACAAGAAAGAGCCCTGTTAGCCTGATCATGAACTCAGGTGGTCTTTTCTCTTTCTTTCCCACTTCCCCTTTCTGTACAAAGAGAAAAGAAAACGAGGTTCTGTATACCATTCTTTAGACCAACATTTCTCCAGAGAGAGCAAGTTGTTCCTATTTCCACTGCAATTTCTAGAGATCGCAATCTACAGCGAGGCCTCTTGGCTCCCATTAGTTATCTGGGAGGTTGGATATCCTTGGGTGAGAGGGTCCATTCTTAGCTTCTGGTCCCTATGGTTTCTCGGGTGTAAGGTCTGCCTTTGCTGCTTGGTCAGCTTGGAAGGTGAGGGAAGGAAGAAGGGAAGGGAAGTCACAATTCCAGGAAAATTGCCAGGGCAGAGATTCGTTGTGCTGTCTGTGTCCGTATCTGCTAGTGTCTTGGAACACCAGTCCCAAGGGATGAAGGTTCTGTCTACCCGACATTACCTTAAACACCATTGCAAAGGCTTCATGGAGAGGGAAAATCTACATGATAGCTATCCCTAAAGAAAGAGCCCTGGTCAGCACTCCTTGTCATCATTAGTTTATGCTACATGTCATAACCTTGGGGAGAGTGATGTTGAGCAAGACTCTTTATTCAAGTGAAAATGAATGGCCTATGACAATGGCCTGCCATGCCCACCCTAGCATCACTGTGGAAGAAGCTGAGATACCATTTTAAATGCTTGTGGATAAAGATGATTATGAAGATGATAATAAAGAAGATTGTTTCCAAATGAAAATGGAAGGAGAACAAAGGAAATATCCTATTTCTTCACTCATATGTGGCCCATGAGGAATACCATGGACATGAGTAGTAGTAAGGGAAATCAGAAGGAGAAGAAGTCAGACAGGGAGTCGCACAAGGAGAGACTCGGGAATTTGTGGACCAACCTGAGGGTAACAGGAGGATAAGACATGACATAAAGAGGGAACTGGATAATGGGTATGGAGGTGGTGTGGCATTATATGAGGATGAGCACTTGGTGATATATGCATTTAAAGAATCAGGGAACACTATGCCACAAAACGTAAGATGGATGAAAGTCTGGCATGCCAAATATAAGAAAATATAGTGAATAGGAAGCAAAACAGGCCGTTTCACGTGGAGATGAAGAAAGAAAGAGAAGAGAAATAAATTCTAGTTTTATTATTTTACTTATTAAAATTGTATGCAATTGGTTTTCCTATAAGTTCCTTATGTGAATTGGATCTTTGGACATTGTACGTTAGAGTCTTCCCTCTTTCTACATATTGGGAATAGATGATAAAAGCCGACATTACCATTAAATGTCTCGAAATGTGAAACAGGGAAATGATTTGAACTTGGCTCTCTGTGTGTTGGGAGATGTTTGAGGACTGCTTCATAAGCCTCAAAATCGGCTTCAAATGTCATTAATTGAGTTGTCAGATATATATGACTCATGATCTTGTCATTGTAGTGCATATGTGTCTTGGAATTTATCCTTTTCTCTCCGGTATTGGATTTGCTGGCAGACTTCTGTGTAGGGGTCTTTTAGATAAGATTGCTTAATTAACTAATTAATTAATTATTTAAAAAATTCTGGATAGGTAAGGAGTTAACTTATCTAGTTTGGACGGTTTGTTAGTTTGATTCTCTAAGTTTTCATTTTTATGGTTTTTTCTCTGAATTTTGCTTCCATGAGTGCTATTCCTCAATTGCTCCCTAAATTCTGTGTGACTCTTTTAAGAGTGTGTGTGTGTGTGTGTGTGTGTGTGTGTTTGTGTTCTGTGTTTCATAAAACGCTAAAAATGATATTTTAAGAGATATGAAGCTGCTCTATTCCAGATCACAATTCACCTTCAAACACAGTGGAAACTCACATTATATTCCATTCAGCCACATTCCCCGCATTGAATGTTCCATTTGATCCACTTTTAGAAACGCAGATTCTGACTAGCTTGCCTGGAACAAACACCAAATTTTGTGTGCCTGGTTAGAGTCGAATTGCCTGTCCCTTTTTTTTTTTTTTAATTTTTCACATGTTTCGTTACTTCCATGAGTGAGTGAAATCGTATGGTAGTTCTATTTCTCTGACTGACAGATATGACACAGCCCAATGCCCTCTCCCTTTCTGCCACCAGGCACAAGGAGCAAAAATGTCTTCTTGCTTATGACTCCATAAGAGTCTGCAGTGCATTTGGAGGACAGGGAGATGGTGAAGTGTCTGGGTGCTCCAGGCCTGTCTCCAGCCATCAGCACAAACAGAAGATGACCACATCAATGTAAACATGGTATAAATGGACCTGAAGCCTAGATATCACACTCCACATCGAAAGAGAGAAGAAGTCACAAATACCATGGGAGAAGGGTGTAGACAGAGCTTATGGGAGAATTGGACGTTTGGGGCTTCAGAGGGCAGGGAGGCTTGGCCAAAGACAAAGGCCCAGGGTAGAGAAGCACACTTAGAACCCACAGTTTGAATGATGACCCAAAGTTATTGGCGAAGAATAGGAGAGTGTCTGAATGACACGAGTACTTGCTACTAAAGGGTACTGAGTCCCGGGAATTCCAGATCAGAATGCTTAGCAGACATAGACTCCAGAGAACACTGTGTATCTACTGGAGAGGACACCAGTAAGCAACCAGGTGCAGACAGCCTGGAAACCATGATCAGTAACAATACCTGTTGACAACTTGTTAAGATTATTTCTTTGTGTGCATTGGTGATGGGCAGTGTTGGGGGAGATGCCTCGATGGGCACCAAAGATACTTGGGCTCTATGACTGTCAACACCAAGACTGAGATGTGGACACGGGCAGGACGGTGAGCATATTAGCTGCCCAAACTGCAATCACGGATTCCCAAACCTGGAACACTGTTCGAACTGCCTTCATCAGGACACGTTGCTTCATCCCAGGACAACAGAAAATCCTGCAGGGGACTAGAAGAAAGCCCTGCCCACATCCCCTCACCTGACCACAGAATTCAGCAGGCCTTAAGTTTTGTGGAGCGGGTTGAAAGTCATGTTTCACAGGCACACCATATATGGCCCAGACACCAAACATTCTGACTGGAAGGCAAGGAGAGCCTCTGCAGAAGACGAGCCCACAGGAGAGTGGACAGACACAACACAACCCCAGAGGGCATGTCACACACACCTGAGACTCTCTCAAGTGCCAGCCTTTAGGCACTCCATGAGCTCTTCTTCCTAAAGAAATTATCTTCAGGGTAGATAACAGAATGCGCATGTCGAATACAGAGAAGACAGAGAAATTTTGTAGATTCACGTTGTATTCCTGAAACTGGCCCAAAAGCCTTTTCTGATGGCTTCACATGGGGACTGGTTCTCTTCCAACACGCTCCGTGTTTTCTCCTGTGAGCTCCAAACCGATGAGTCCGTCCTGGGCCTATGCGTCTATGGTGTAGTGTCTGCGCTTAATGTTTGGTCAGCTGGGAAAATTGGGAGGTATTTATGACAAGATTTCTGGAGATGCAAAAAGAACTCGTGTCCTCAATATTGAAGACTCCAGACATGTCTTTGGTATGGTTGCTTGTGTTAATTCTGAGCTTTCCTCGGAGGGCGGGGGGCACTTCCCCTGGTCAGAAGCATCCTGATAGGATGTGAGGACCATGAACATGTGTATGTCGTGGAGTTCCCAGTGTGAGGCTGCTTGTACTACTGACTCTTTCCTAACATTACGTCGGTAAGATGGAATTGTGAATTCCTGCCCTTCTCCAGAGACCAGAGGGGTGATGGTGACAGTCCTGTCCAATGACTACAAATCAGGCCATGGAGAAAGTGACCCCAAATCTCTTCACAACTGTCTTTGGGAAATACCCAGGTGGCTCCAGCGGTTTCGAGTAATTTTGATACTCCTGGCTGACCCAGCATTACTCCTACTCCAGCCAGGTGAAGTGATGAGGCGTGGTTTGGTGAGGAGTGGTTTCTAGGACCTCAGAGATTTGTGACGTCACAGAAGCTGACTGCACTGAAGCAGCAATCCCATTCTCATGACATAGGAGTCCTATGGCTTTAAGTAGAAAGACCTGGGAAGGAACAAGAAAGAGCCCTGTTAGCCTGATCATGAACTGAGGTGGTCTTTTCTATTTCTTTTCCACTTCCACTTTCTATACAAAGAGAAAAGAAAACGATGTTCTGTATACCATTCCTTAGACAACATTTCTCCAGAGAGAGCAAGGTGTTCCTATATCCTCTGAAATTTCTAGAGTTCCCAATCAACATCGTGGCCACTTGGCTACCAATAGGTATCTGGGAGTTTTGATATCCTTGGGTGTGAGGGTGCATTTTTATCTTCTATTCCCTATGGTTTCTATGGAGTAAGGTCTGCCTTTGGTGCTTGGTCAGCTTGGAAGTTGAGGGAAGGAAGAAGGGAACGAAAGTCACAATTCCAGGAAAATTGCGAGGGCAGGGATGCATTGTGCTGTCCGTGTCCTTATCTGCTGGTTTCTTGAAACACCAGTCCCACGGGATGGAGGCTCTATCTACCTGACATTACCTGAAACTCCATTGCAAAGTCTTCATGGAGAGTGAAAATCTGCATGATCGCTACCCCTAAAGAAGAGCCCTGGTCAGCACTCCTTGTCATCATTAGTTAATGCCACATGCCATAGTCATGGGGAGAGCCATGTTGAGCAACTCTCTTTACTCAGATGAAAATGAATGACCAACATAGATGGCCTGCCTTGCCCACTCTATCATCACTGTGGAAGGAACTGAGATAACTTTTAAGCGCTAGTGGATAAGGATGATAATGAAGATGATGATAAAGAAGAGGATTTCCAAATGAAAATTCAAGCAGACCAAGGGAAATATCCTATAGCTTCACTCCTATGTGGCCCATGAGGAATACCTTGGACATGAGTAGTAGTAAGGGAAAACGGAAGGAGGACTCAGAAAGGGAGATGCACCAGGAGATACTCAGGACTTTGGGGACCAAGCTGTGGGTTACAGGAGCATAAGACTTGCCATAAAGAGGGAACTGGATAATAGGTATTGAGGTGGTGTGACATTTATATGAGCATGAGGATTTTGTGGTATATGCAATTAAAGAATCAGGGAACACTATGTCACAAAATATAGGATGAATGAAAGGCTGTCTTGCCGAATATAAGAAAATATAGTGAATAGGAAGCATAACAGGTACTTTCACGTGGAGTCGAAGATGGAAAGAGAACAGAAATTCTAGTTTTACTAACTTACTGATTAAAATTGTATGCCGTTTGTTTTCCTATAAGGTCCTTATGTGAATTCGGTCTTTGGACAATATAACTTAGATTCTTCCCTCTATCTACATTTTGGGAATAGATGAGAAAAGCCGACATTACCATTTATTGTCTGGAATTTATGGACAGGGATTTGATTTGAACCTGGCTTTCTGTGTGTTGCGAAATGTTTGATGACTGCTTCAAAAATCAGTACCTGAGACGTCAGATATGTATGACTCCTGATCTTGTCATGGTAGTGCATATGTGTCTTTAAATTTATCCTTTTATCTCCAGTATTGGATTTACTGCCAGAATTCTGTTTAGGGGTCATTGTTTAATAATTAATTAATTAATTATTCTTGATTGTTAAGGAGTTAATTTATCCAGTTTGGACGGTTTGGTACTTTGATTCTCTAAGCTTTTTTTTTTTTTTTTTTTTTTATGGTATTTTCTCTGAATTTTTCTTCCATGAGTGCTATTCCTCACTTGCTCCCTAACTTCTGTGGGACTCTTTTAAGAGTGTGTGTGTGTGTGTGTGTGTGTGTGTGTGTGTGTATGTGTGTTTCACAAAACGCTAAAAATGATATTTAAGAGATAAGAAGCTGCTCTATTGCAGAACACAATTCACCTTCAAACACAGTGGAAAGTCACGTTATATTCCGTTTGGCCACATTTCTGCTGAATGTCCCATTTGATCCACTTTTTGAAACGCAGATTCTGACTAGCCTGCCTGGAACAAACACCAAATTTTGTGTGCCTGGTTAGATTCTCATTGCCTGTCCCCTTTTCTTGCTTTTTCACATGTTTCTTTACTTCCATGGGTGAGTGAAATCGTATGGTAGTTGTCTTTATCTGACTGACAGATATGACACAGCCCAATGCTCTCTCCCTTTTGGCCACGAGGCTCAGGAAGCAAAAATACCTTCTTGCTTATGGCTCCATAAGAGTCTGCAGTGCATTTGGAAGACAGGGAGATGGTAGAAGTGTCTGGGTGCTGCAGGCTTGTCTTCAGCCATCAGCACAAACAGACGATAACCACATCAATGTAAACATGGAATAAATGGACCTGAAGCCTAGAAATCACCCTCCACAGCGAAAGAGAGAAGAAGTAGCAGAGACCATGGGAGAAGGGTGTAGACGGGTCTTATGGGAGAATTGGACGGTTGGTTCTTCAGAGGGCAGGGAGCGATGGCAAAGACAAATGCCAAGGGGAGAGAAGAACACTTAGAACCCACAATGTGAATGTTGACTCAAAGCTGCTTGCGGAGAAAAGGAGAGTTACTGAATGATAAGAGTACGTGCAACCAAGGGTGCTGAGGCCCCGGGATTCCAGATCAGCATTCGTTGCCGACAGAGACTCCAGACAACACTTTGTATCTCCTGGAGAGGACACCAGCAAGCAACAAGGAGCAGACAGCCTGGAAACCATGATCAGAGACAATACCTGTTGATGCCTTGGTAAGATTATTATTTCCTCATGTGCATTGGTGATAGGCAGTGTTGGTGGAGATGCCGCGATGGGAGCCAAAGATAATTGGGCTCTACGACCACCAGCATTCAGACTGAAAAGTGGCCACAGGCAGGATGGTGAACACATTAGCTGCCAAACCTGCATCCCGGATTCCCAAACCTGGAACACTGTTGGAACTGCCTTTTTCAGACCAAGATGCTTAGTCCCAGGAGAAGAGAAAATCCTGCAGGGGACTAGAAGAAAGCCCTGTCCACATCTTCTCACCTGGCCACACAATTCAGTAGGCCTTAAGTTTTGTGAAGTGGGTTGAAAGTCACATTTCACAGGCACACCATATTTGGTCCAGAAACCAAACACTCTGAATGGAAGTCAAGGAGAGCCTCTGCAGAGGACGAGCACACAGGAGAGTGGAGAGCCACAACACAACCCCAGAGAGCATGTCACACACACCTGAGACTCTCTCAAGTGCCAGAACTTGGGCACTCTATGAGTTCTTCCTAAAGAAATTATCTTCAGGGTAGATAAGAGAACGTGGGTTTCGAATACAGAGAAGACAGAGACCTCTTGTAGATTCACGTTGTATTCCTGATACTGGCCCGAAAGCCTTTTCTAATGACTTTACATGGGGGTTGGTTCTCTTCCAACATGCTCCGTGCTTGTTCCTGTGATCTCCAAACAGATGAGTCCCTCCTAGGCCTAAGCGCCTATGGTGTAGGGTCTGCCTTTAATGTTTGGTCAGCTGGGAAAATTGGGAGGCATTTATGGCACGATTTCTGGAGATCCAAGAAGACCTCATGTCCTCACTGTTGAAGACTCCAGACATGTCTTTGGTATGGTTGCGGGTGTTAAATCTGAGCTTTCCTCAGAGGGCGTGTGGCGCTTTTCTGGTCAGAAGCGTCCTGATAGGGTGTGAGCACCATGAACATGTGTATGGCGTGGAATTCCCCATGTGAGGCTCTTGTGCTCCTGATTCTTTCTTGACCTTTCGTCGGTAAGATGGAATTGTGAATTCTTGCCCTTCTCAGGATTCCATAGGGGTGGTGGTGACAGTCATGGCCAAAGACTACAAATTCGGCCATGGTGAAGGTGACCCCAAATCGCCTCACTCACTGTCATGGGGAAATCCGCACGTGGGTCCAGCGGTTTGGAGTGATTTGATAAACCTGGCTGATGCAGAACTACTCCAGCCATGTATGTGATGAGGCGTGGTTTGGTGAGGAATGGTTGCTAGGACCTCAGAGCTTTGTGACGTCACAGAAGCTGACGTCACTGAAGCAGCAATCCCATTCTCAACATATAAATCCTATTTCTTTAAGTAGGAAGACCTGGGAAGGAACAAGAAAGAGCCCTGTTAGCCTGATCCTGAACTCAGGTGGTCTTTTCTGTTTCTTTCCCACTTCCACTTTCTATACAAAAAGAGAAAACGATGTCCTGTATACTATGCTTTAGACCAACATTTCTCCAGAGAGAGCATGGTGTTCCTATTTCCGCTGCAATTTCTAGAGATCTCAATCAACAGCAAGGCCTCTTCACAACCGTTAAGTCTCTGGGTTGTTGGATATCCTTGGGTGAGAGGGTCCATTCTTAGCTTCTGTTCTCTATGGTTTCTCGGGTGTAAGGTCTGCCTTTGGTGCTTGGTCAGCTTGGAACGTGAAGTAAGGAAGAAGGGAAGGAAAGTCACAATTCCAGGAAAACTGCCAGGGCAGGGATGCATTGTGCTGTCCGTGTCTTATCTGCTACTGTCCTGAAACACCAGTGCCAAGGGTTGAAGGCTCTGTCTACCTGACACTACCTTAAACACCGTTGCAAAGTCTTCATGGATAGTGAAAGTCTGCATAATATCTACACCTAAAGAAAGAGCCTTGGTCAGCACTCCTTTTCATCATTAGTTAACGCTACATGCCATAGTCATGGGGAGAGCCATGTTGAGCAACTCTCTTTATTCAGATAGAAATGAACCGCCAACATTGAGGGCCTGCCATGCCCAATCTAGCATCAGTGTGGAAGGAGCCCAGATACAGTTTTAAGGGCTAGAGGATAAAGATGATTATGAAGATGATGATATAGAAAATGATTTCCAAATGAAAATGCAAGTAGACCAAAGGAAATATTCTATGGCTTCACTCATATGTGGCCCATGAAGTATACCATGGACATGAGTAGTAGTAAGGGAAAACGGAACTAGAAGAAGTCAGACAGGGAGACACACCAGGAGAGACTCAGGACTTTGGGGACCAAGCTGAGGGTCACAGGAGGATAAGTCATGCCATAAAGAGGGAACTGGATAATGGGTTTGGAGGTGGTGTGGCATTATATGAGGATGAGCACTTGGTGGTATATGCAATTAAAGAATCAGGGACCACTATGTCAAAAAATGTAGGATGGAGTAAAGGCTGGCTTGCCGAATATAAGAAAAAATAGAGAATAGAAAGCAAACAGGCCGTTTCACATGGAGATGAAGAAATAAAGAGAAGAGAAATGAATTCTAGCTTTATTATTTTACGGATTAAAATTGTATGCTTTTGGTTTCCTATAAGGTCCTTATCTGAATTGGGTCTTTGGACTTTGTAAATTAGTATCTTTCCTCTTCCTACATTTTGGGAATAGATTGAGAAAAGCTGACATTACCATTAAATGTCTCGAATTGTGGACCAGGGAATTGATTTGAACCTGGCATTCTGTGTGATGGGAGATGTTTGAGGACTGGTCTAAAAGCCTCAAAGTCTCCTTCAAAAGTCATTACCTGAGACGTCAGATATGTATGACCCATGATCTTGTCATGGAAGTATGTATGTGTCTTGGAATTTACCCTTTTCATTCACGTATGACACTTGCTGGTATACTTGTGTGGAGGGATCATTTAGGTAAGGTTGCTTATTAATTAATTAATTCTTGATAGGTAATGAGTTAACTTATCCAGTTTGGACGGTTTCTTACTTTGATTCTCTAAGCTTTTGTTTTTTATGGTATTTTCTCTGAATTTTGCTTCCATGAGTGCTATTCCTCACTTGCTCCTAACTTCTGTGTGAATCTTTTAAGTGTGCATGTGTGTTTCACAAAACGCTAAAAATGATATTTTAAGAGATATGGAGCTGCTCTATTCCAGATCACAATTCACCTTCAAACACAGTGGATACTCTCGTTACATCCCGTTCGGCCACATTTCCTGCATTGAATGTCTCATTTGATCCATTTTGAGAAACGCAGACTCTGACTAGCCTGCTTGGAACAAACACCAAATTTTGGGTGCCTAGTTAGAGTCTAATTGCCTGTCCCTTTTTCTTGCTTTTTCACATGTTTCCTTACTTCCACAAGTGAGTGAAATCGTATGGTAGTTGTTTTCTGTGACTGACAGATTTGACAAAGCCCAATGCTCTCTCCTTTTCTGCCACATGTCACAAGGAGCAAGAATGCCTTCTTGCTTATGGCTCCATAGAGTCTGCAGTTCATTTGGAGGACAGGGAGACAGTAGAAGTGTCTGGGGATCCAGGTTTATCCTTATCCATCAGCACAACCAGAAGATGAACACATCAATGGAAACATGGCCTAAATGGAGCTGAAGCCTAGAATCACACTCCACAGCGAAAGAGAGAAGAAGTCACAGAGACCAAGGGAGAAGGATGTAGACATGGCTTTTGGTAGAATTAGACGGTTGGTGCATCAGAGGGCAGGGATCCATGACCAAAAACAAAAGTCCAGGGGAGAGCACACATAAAACCCACAATTTGAATGTTGACCCAAGTTGTTGCTGAAGAAAAGGAGAGTGTCTGAAGGACATGACTTCTTGCAACCCAAGGGTCTTGAGGCCTGGGGATTCCAGATCAGCATGCTTTGCAGTCATAGACACCAGAACTGCAGAACACTGTGTATCAAGCAAGCAGGTGCAGACAGCCTGGAAACCATGATCACAGACAATACCTGTTGACACCGTAGTAAGATTATTATTTCTTTGTGTGCATTCTTATTAATTTATTTATTTTTTCTGTGTAACAGTATTCATTGTTTTTGCACAACACGCAGTGCTCCATGCAACACGTTCCCTCCCTAATACCCACCACCTGGTTCCCTCAACCTCCCACCCCGGCCCCTTCAAATCCCCCAGGTTGTTTCTCAGAGTCCACAGTCTCTCATGGTTCGCCTCCCCTTCAAATTTCCTCCAACTTCCTTCTCCTCTCCATCTCCCAATGTCCTTCATGTCATTTGTTATGATCCACAAATAAGTGAAACCATATGATACTGGACTCTCTCTGCTTGACTTATTTCACTCAGCATAATCACTTCCAGTCCCGTCGTTGTTGCTACAAAAGTTGGGTATTCACCCCCTTTTTTTTTAGTAAACATATAATGTATTTTTATCCCCAGGGGTACAGGTCTGTGACTCACCAGGTTTACACATTTCACAGCACTCACGAGAGTGCATACCCTTCCCAAAGTCCATAACCTCCTCCCTCCCCTCCCAACACCGCATCCCCCCAGCAACCCCCAGTTTGTTTTGTGAGATTAAGAGTCATTTATGGTTTGTCTCCCTCCCAATCCCATCTTATTTCATTTATTCTTCTATTATCGCCCTAACCCCCCATGTTGCATCTCTGCGTCCTCATATCAGGGAGATCATATGATAGTTGTCTTTCTCTGAATGACTTATTTTACTAAGCATGATACCCTCTAGTTCCATCCACTTTGTCGCAAATGGCAAGATAATTTCTTTTGATGGCTGCATATTATTCCATTGTGTATATATACCACATCTTCTTTATCCATTCATCTGTTGATGGACATCTAGGTTCTTTCCATAGTTTGGCTATTGTAGACATGGCTGCTATAAACATTCGGGTACACGTGCCCCTTCGGATCACTACATTTGTATCTTTAGGGTAAATACCCAGTAGTGCGAATGCTGGGTCATAGGGTAGTTCTATTTTCAACATTTTGAGGAACCTCCAGAATGGTTGCACCAGCTTGCATTCCCACCAACAGTGGAGGAGGGTTCCCCTTTCTCTGCATCCTCGCCAGTAACTGTCATTTCCTGACTTGTTAATTTTAGCCATTCTGACGGGTGTGAGGTGATATCTCATTGTGGTTTTGATTTGTATTTCCCTGATGCCGAGTGACGTGGAGCACTTTTTCATGTGTCTGTTGGCCATCTGGATGTCTTCTTTGCAGAAATGTCTGTTCATGTCCTCTGCCCATTTCTTGATTGGATTGTTTGTTCTTTGGGTGTTGAGTTTGCTAAGTTCCTTATAGATTTTGGATACTAGCCCTTTATCTGATATGTCGTTTGCAAATATCTTCTCCCATTCTGTCAGCTGTCTTTTGGTTTTGTTAACTGTTTCCTTTGCTGTGCAAAAGCTTTTGATCTTGATGAAACCCCAATAGTTCATTTATGCCCTTGCTTCCCTTACCTTTGCCGATGTTTCTAGGAAGATGTTGCTGTGGCTGAGGTCGAAGAGGTTGCTGCCTGTGTTCTCCTCAAGGATTTTGATGGATCCCTTTCTCACATTGAGGTCCTTCATCCATTTTGAGTCTATTTTCGTGTGTGGTGTAAGGAAGTGGTCCAATTTCATTTTTCTGCCTGTGGCTTTCCAATTTTCCCAGCACCATTTATTGAAGAGGCTTTCTTTTTTTCCACTGGACATTCTTTCCTGCTTTGTAGAAGATTAGTTGACCTTAGAGTTGAGGGACAATTTCTGGGCTCTCTATTCTGTTCCATTGATCTATGAGTCTGTTTTTGTCTTTGTGTGCATTCTTGATGGGCAGTGGCTTCACTCCTATTTGGCCCATGAGGAATACCATGTACATGACTAGTATTAAGAGAAAACGGAATGAGAAGAAGTCAGACAGGGAGACACACGAGGACAGACTCAGGACTTTGGGGACCAAGCTAAGGGTTATAGGAGGATAAGATGCCATAAAAAGGGAACTGGATAATGGATATGGAGGTGGTTTGGCATTATATGAGGATGAGCACTTGGTGATATATGCAATTAAAGAATCAGGGAACACTATGTCAAAAAATACAGGATGGATGGAAGCCTGGCTTGACGAATATTAGAAAAAATACTGAATAGAAAGCCAAACAGGCCGTTTCACATGGAGATGAAGAAAGAAAGTGAAGACAAATGAATTCAAGTTTTATTATCTTACTGATTAAAATTGTATGCAGTTAGTTTCCTATGAGGTCCCTATGTGAATTAGGTCTTTGGACATTGTAAATTAGAGTCTTCTCTCTTCCTACATTTTGGGAATAGATGAGAAAAGCCGACATTACCACTAAATGTCTCAAACTTAGGACCAGGGAATTGATTTGAACCTGGCTTTCTGTGTGCGGGGAGATGTTTGAGGATGGCTTCAAAAGCCTCAAAACCTGTTTAAAAAGCCATAAACTGAGAGGTCAGATATGTATGACTCATGACCTTGTCAAGGTACTGCGTATGTGTCTTGGAATTTATCCTTTACCCTCCGGATTTGGTTTGCTGGGCGACATTTGTGGTGGGGACTCTTAGGTAAGATTGTTTAATTAATTAATTCAATTAATAAATTAATCAATCTAATTAATTAATCTAATCAATTAATTAAATTAATTAATTATTAACTATTATTCGATTAATTAAAATAATTAATATTAATTAATAATTAATATATATTAATATATAATATATTAATATATTATGTATATAATAATATATAATATATTATGTATATAATAATATATAATATATTATTATGTATGTATAATATAATACAATATAATATAATATATAATAATAAAATAATCATAAAAATAAAATAAAAACAATAAAATAATTAATATTAATTAATAATAATGATTAACATATATTAATATATAATGATTATATATTAATATATACTATATTAATATATAATGATTATATATTAATATATACTATATTAATATAAAATAATAATCAATAATAATTAATATTAATAAACTATTATTAAATAGTTAATTGAATTAATTAATTAAATTAATTATTAATTAATTAATTACTTCTTGGCACGTAAAGATTTAACATATCCAGTTGGACAGTTTGTTACTTTGATTCTCTAAGCTTTTGTTTTTTTATGGTATTTTCTCTGAATTTTGCTTCCATGAGTGCTATTCCTCACTTGCTGCCTAACATCTGTGGGACTCTTTTAAGTGTGTTTGTGTGTGTGTGTGTGTGTCTGTGTGTTTCAGAAAACGCTAAAAATGATATTTTAAGAGATATGAAGCTGCTCTATTCCATATCACAATTCACCTTCAAACACAGTGGAAATTCACGTTACACCACATTTGGCCACAATTCCTGCATTGAATGTCCCATTTGAACCATTTTTAGAAAGGCAGTTTCTGACTAGCCTGCCTAGAACAGACACCAAATTTTGTGTGCCTGGTTAGAATCTCATTGACTGTCCCTTTTTCTTGCTTTTTCACATGTTTTTTACTTCCATGAGTGAGTGAAATGGTATGATATCTGTCTTTCTGTGACTGAGCGATATGCACAGTCCAATGCTTTCTACCATTCTGCCACATGTAACAAGGAACAGAAATGCCTTCTTGCTTATGGCTCCATAACAGTCCGCTGTGCATCTGGAAGACAGGGAGACAGTAGATGTGTCTGCGAGCTCAGGCTTGTCTTCACTCATCAACACAACCAGAAGATGACCACATCAATGTAGACATGGCATAAATGGACCTGAAGCCTAGAATCACACTGAACAGCGAAAGAGAGAAGAAGTCACAGAGACCATGGGAGAAGGGTGTAGACAGGGCTTATGGGAGAATTGGATGGTTTGTGCTTCAGAGGGCAGGGACCCATGGCCAAAGACATAGGCCTAGGGGAGAGGAGCACACTTGGAACCCACAGTTTGAATGTTGACCCATAGATATTGGTGGAGAAAAGGAGAGTAACTGAAGGACATGAGTTCTTGCAATCCAAGAGCCTTGACGCCCGGGGATTCCAGGTCACCATGCTTTGCATACATAGACCCAGAGAACACTGTGTAACTCCTGGAGAGGACACCAGCAAGCAACCAGGTGCAGACAGCCTGGAAACCAAGATCAGAGAAAATACGTGTTGAGAACGTGGTAAGAATATTATTTCTTTCTGTGCATTCATGATGGGTAGTGTTGGTGGTGATGCCTCATTGGGCGCCAAAGATACTTGAGTTCCCGGTGTGAGGTTGTTTGTACTCCTGACTCTTTCTTCACCTTACGTTGGTAAGATGGAATTGTGGATTCTTGCCCTTTCCGGGAGTCCAGAGGGGTGGTGGTGACAGTCACGGCCAAAGACTACAAATTCGGCCATGGAGAAGGTGACCCCAAATCGCTTCACAAACTCTCTTGGGGAAATACCCAGGCAGCTCCAGCGGCTTGGGGTTATTTTGATACTCCTTTTGACCCAGAACTACTCCAGCCAGGTGAAGTGATGAGGCGTGGTTTGGTGAGCAGTGGTTCCTAGGACTCAGAGCTTTGTGACGTCACAGAAGTTGACTTCACTGAAGCAGCAATCCCATTCTTGAGACATATGAGTCCTATGGCTTTAAGTAGAAAGACCTGGGAAGGAACAAGATGGAGCCCTGTTAGCCTGATCACGTGGTCTTTTCTGTTTCTTTCCCAGTTCCACATTCTATACAAAGAGAAAAGAAAACGAGGTCTGTATACCATTCTTTAGACCAACATTTCTCCAGAGAGAGCATGGTGTTCCTATTTCCACTGCTATTTCTAGAGATCTCAATCAACAGCTAGGCCTCTTGGCTACCATTAGGGCTCTGGGAGGTTGGATATCCTTGGTGAGTGGGTCCATTCTTAGCTTTTGTTCCCTATGGTTTCTCCGGTGTAAGGTCTGCCTTTGATGCTTGGTCAGCTTGGAAGGTGATGGAAGGAAGAAGGGAAGGAAAGTCACCATTCCAGGAAAATTGCCAGGGCAGGTATGCGTTGTGCTCTCCGTGTCCTTATCTGCTATTGTCCTGAAACAGCAGTCCTAAGGGATGAAGGCTTGTCGACCTGTCATTACCTTAAACACCGTTGCAAAGGCTTACCTGTTGATACCGTGGTAAGATTATTATTTCTTTGTGGGCATTCGTGAAGGGCAGTGTTGGTGGAGATGCCTTGATGGGCGCCAAAGATACTTGGGCTCTATGACTGCCAGCATCAAGACTGAGAAGTGGTCACAGGCAGGACAGTGAGGACATTAGCTGCCCAAAATGCAAACACGGAATCCCAGACCTGGAACACTGTTGGGCCTGCCTTCTGAGGGCCACGTTGCTTAGTCTCAGGAGAAGAGAAAATCCTGCAGGAGATTAGAAGAAAGTCCTGCCCACATCCTCTCTCTTGACCACAGAATTCAGCAGGCCTTAAGTTTTGTGGAGTGGGTTGAAAGTCACGTTTCACAAGCACACTGTATTTGTCCCAGACACCAAACACTCTGAATGGAAGCTAAGGAGAGCTTCTGCAGGGGACGAGCCGACAGGAGAGTGGACAGCCACAAAACAAAACCAGAGGGCATGTCACACACACCCGAGACACTCTCAAGTGCCAGTCCTTGGGCACTCCATGAACTCTTCTTCCTAAAAAATAATCTTCAGGGTAGCTAAAAGATTGCGTGTTTCGAACACAGAGAAGGCAGAGACCTTTAGTAGATTCACGTTGTATTCCTAATTTTGGCCCAAAAGCCTTTCTGATGGCTTCCCATGGGGTTGGTTCTCTTCCAAAATGCTCCGTGCTTGTTCCGTGAAATCCAAACTGATGAGTCCGTCCTGGGCCTAAGCTTCTAGCGTGTAGGGTCTGAATTAAATGTTTGGTCAGCTGCGAAAATGGGGAGGCATTTCTGGCATGGTTTCTGCAGATGCAAGAAGAACTTGTGTCCTCGCAGTTGAAGACTCCGGACATGTCTTTGGTATGGTGGCGGGAGTTAAATTTGAGCATTCCTCAGACGGCGGGGGGCGCTTTTCCTGGTCGGAAGCATCCTTATAGGGTGTGAGGACCATGAACGTGTGTATGGCATGGAGTTCCCCGTGTGAGGCTGCTTGTACTCCTGACTCTTTTTGACCTTATGTTGGTAAGATGGAATTGAGGATTCTTGCTGTTCTCAGGAGTCCAGAGGGGTGGTGTTGACAGTCACGACCAAAGACTACAAATTCGACCATGGGGAACGAAACCCCAAATCGCTTCACAAACTCTCTTGGGGAAATACCCAGGCGGCTCCAGCGGTTTGGAGTGATTTTGCTACTCCTGGCTGACCTAGACCTACTCCAGCCAGGTGAAGTGATGAGGCGTGGTTTGGTGAGGAGTGGTTGCTAGGACCTCAGAGCTTTGTGACATCACAGAAGCTGACTTCATTGAAGCAGCAATCCCATTCTCATGACATATGAGTCCTATGGCTTTAAATTGAAAGACCTGGGAAACAACAAGAAAGAGCCCTGTTAGCCTGATCATGAACTCACGTGGTCTTTTCTGTTTCTTTCCCACTTCCACTTTCTATACGAAGAGAAAAGAAAACGATGTTCTGTATACCATTCTTTAGACCAACATTTCTCCAGAGAGAGCATGGTGTTCCTATTTCCACTGCAATTTCTAGAGATCTCAAACAACGGCGAGGCCTCTTGGCTACCATTATGTCTCTGGGAGGTTGGATATCCTTGGGTGAGAGGGTCCATTCTTAGCTTCTGTTTCCTATGGTTTCTCGGGTGTAAGGTCTGCCTTTGGTGCTTGGTCAGCTTAGAAGATGACGGAAGGATGAAGGGAAGGAACGTCACAATTCCAGGAATATTGCCAGGGCAGGGATGCATTGTGCTGTCCGTGTCCTTATCTGCTAGTGTCCTGAAACACCAGACCTAACGGATGAGGGCTCTGTCTACCTGAAACTACCTTAAACACCATTGCAAATGCTTCATGGAGTGTGAAACTCTGTATGATCGCTACCCCTAAAGAAAGAGATCTGGTCAGACTTCCTTGTCATCGTTATTTAAAGCTACATGCCCTAGTCATGGGTAGAGAAATGTTGAGCAACTCTCTTTATTCAGATGAAAATGAACGGCCAACATCGATGGCCTGCCCTGCCCACTCTAGCACCACTGTGGATGGAGCAGACATACCCTTTTAAGGCCTAGTAGATAAAGATGATTATGAAGATAATGATAAAGATGATGATTTCCATATGAAAATGTAATCAAACCAAGGGAAATATCCTATGGCTTCACTCATATGTGACCCATGAGGAATACCATGGACATGAGTAGTAGAAGGGAATTGGAAGGAGAAATTGTCAGACAGGGAGTCACACCAGGAGAGACTCAGGACTTTGGGGACCAAGCTGAGGTTTACAGGAGGATAAGACCTTCCATAAGGAGGTAACTGGTTCATGGGTATGGATGTGGTGTGGCATTATATGAGGATGAGCACTTGGTGGTATATGCAATTAAAGAATCAGGGGACACTATGTCAAAAAACGTACGATGGAGGAAAGGCTAGCTTGCCAAATATAAGAAACAATAGTGAATAGAAAGCAAAACCGGCCGTTTCACATGGAGATGAAGAAAGAAAGAAAAGAGGAATGAATTCTAGTTTTATTATCTTGCTGGTTAAAATTGTATGCAATTGGTTTCCTATAAGATCCTTTTGAAAATTGGGTCATTGCTCATTGTAAATTTCAGTCTTCCCTCTTCCTACATTTTGGGAATAAATGAGAAAAGACTACATTACCATTAAATGTCTCGAATTGTGGACTATGAAATTGATTGGAACGTGGCTTTCTGTGTATTGGTAGATGTTTGAGGAATGCTTCAAATCTTTGATCATTACCTGAGACGTCAGATATGTATGACTCAAGACCTTGTCATGGTAGTGCATATGGGACTTGGAAAATATCCTTTTTTCTCTGGTATTGGATTTGCAGCATACAAGTGAGCAGGGGACATTTAGGTATGGTTGTTTAATAATTTCATTAAATAATTAATTAAGTCTTGATAGGTAAGCAGTTAACTGATCCAGTTTGGATGATTGGAAACTTTGATTCTCTAAGATTTTTTTTTAAGGTATTTTTTCTGAATTTTGCTTCCATGAGTGCTATTCCTCACTTGCACCATAAATTCTATGGGACTCTTTTAAGTGTGTGTGTGTGCATGTGTGTGTGTGTGTGTGTGTGTGTGTGTGTGTGTGTGTTTGTGTTACACAAAATGCTAAAATCCTATTTTAAGAGATATGAAGCTGCTCTATTCCAGATCACAATTCACCTTCAAACACTTTGGAAACTCACGTTACATCCGTTTGGCCATATTTCCTACATTGAATGTCCCCTTTGATCCAATTTTAGAAACGCAGATTCTGAGTAGCCTGCCTGGAACAAACACCAATTTTTGTGTGCCTGGTTAGAGTCTCATTGACTGTCCCCTTTTCTTGCTTTTTCACATGTTTCTTTACTTCCATGAGTGAGTGAAATCGTATGGTATTTGTCTTTCTGTGACTGACAGATATGACACGGCCCAATGCTCTCTTTCTTTCTGCCACATGTCACAAAGAGCAAGAATGCCTTCCTGCTTATGGCTCCATAAGAGTCCTCAGTGCATTTGAAGGAAAGGGAGAGGGTAGAAGTGTCTGTGAGGTCCAGGCTTGTCTTCAGCCATCAGCACAACCAGAAGATGACCACATCAGTGTAAACATGGCATAAATGGGCCTGAAGCCTAGAAATCACAATCCGCAGTGAAAGAGAGAAGAAGTCACAGAGACCATGGGAGAAGGGTTTAGACAGGGCTTATGGGAGAATTGGATGGTTGGTGCTTTAGAGGGCTGGGAGCCATGGCCAAAGACAAAGGCCAAGGGGAGTGGAGCACACTTAGACCCCACAATTTGAATGTTGACCCATAGCTGTTGGCGGAGAAAAGGAGAGTCTCTGAAGGACACGATTTCTTGCAAGCCAAGGGACCTGAGGCCCGGGGATTCCCGATCAGCATGCTTTGCAGACAAGGACTCCAGGGAACACTGTGTATCTCCTGGAGAGGACACCAGCAAGCAACCAGGTGCAGACAGCCTGGAAACCATGATCAGAGACAATACCTGTTGACACCGTGGGAAGATTATTAATTTTGTGTGCATTCCTGATGGGCAGTGTTGGTGGAGATGCCTCGATGGGCGCCAAAGATACTTGGGCTCTACGACCGCCACCATCAAGACTGAGAAGTGGCCACAGGTAGGACGGTGAGGACATTAGCTTCCCCACCTGCAATCACGGATTCCCAGACCTGGAACACTCTTGGGAATGCCTTCTTCAGGACACGTTGCTTAGTCCCAGGAGAACACAGATTCCTGCAGGGGACTAGAAGAAAGCCCTGCCCACATCCTCTCCCCTGGCCACAGAATTCAGCAGGCCGTAAGTGTTGGGGAGGGGGTAGAAAGTCACGTTTCATAGGCACACCAGACCCACGGAGCTTAACCTCACCATATTTGGACCAGACACCAAACACTCTGAATGGAAGGCAAGGAGAGCCTCTGCAGAGGATGAGCAAACAGGAGAGTGGACAGCCACAACACCACCCCAGAGAGCATGTCACACACACCCGAGACTCTCTCAAGTGCCAGGCCTTGGGCACTCCATGAGCTCTTCTTCCTGAACAGGTGGTGGGTGATGGGGAGGGCACATTTTGCATGGAGCACTGGGTGTTGTGCAAAAAGAATGAATACTGTTACGCTGAAAAAATTAATAAAAAGGGAAAAAAAAGAAATTATCTTCAGTGTAGATAACAGAATGCACGATTCGAATACAGAGAAGACAGAGACCTTTAGTAGATTCACGTTGTATTCCTGAAACTGGCCCAAAACCCTTTTCCGATGGCTTCCCATGGGGATTGGTTCTCTTTCAACATACTCCGTGCTTGCTCCTGTGAGCTCCAAACAGATGAGTCCGTCCTGGGCCTAAGCTTCTAGGGTGTAGATGTTTGGTCAGCTTTAATGTTTGGTCAGCTTGGAAAATTGGAAGGCATTTATGGTACGATTTCTGCAGATGTAAGGACTCGTGTCCTCACTCTTGAAGACTCCAGACATGTCTATGGGATGTTTGCGGGTGTTAACTCTGAGCTTACCTCAGAGGGCGGGGGGCGCTCTTCCTGGTCAGAAGCATCCTGATAGGCTGTGAGGACCATGAACATGTGTATGGCGTGGAGTTCCCCGTGTGAGGCTGCTTGAACTCCTAACTCTTTCTTCACCTTACATGGGTAAGAAGGAATTGTGGATTCTTGCCCATCTCAGGAGTCCAGAGGGGTGTTGGTGACAGTCACGGCCAAAGACTAGAAAGTAGGCCATGGAGAAGGTGACCCCAAATCGCTTCACAAACTGCCTTGGGTAAATATCCAGGTGGCTCTAGCGCTTTGGAGTGATTCTGATAGTCCTGGCTGACCCAGAACTACTCCAGGCAGGTGAAGTGATGAGGGGTGGATTGGTGAGGAGAGGTTGCTAGGACCTCAGAGCTTTGTGACGTCACAGAAGCTGACTTCACTGAAGCACCAATCCCATTCTCATGACATATGAGTCCTATGGCTTTAAGTAGAAAGACCTGGGAAGGAACAAGAAAGAGCCCTGTTAGCCTCATCATGAACTCACGTGGTCTTTTCTGTTTCTTTTCCACTTCCACTTTCTATACAAAGAGAACAGAAAACGATGTTCTGTATACCATTCTTTAGACCAACATTTCTCCAGAATATGCAAGGTGTATCTATTTCCACCACAATTTCTAGAGATCTCAATCTACAGCGAGGCCTCTTGGCTACCATTAGGTCACTGAGAGGTTTGATAAACTTGGGTGAGAGGGTCCATTCTTAGCTTCTGGTCCCTATGGTTTCTCGGGTGTAAGGTCTGCCTTTGGTGCTTGGTCAGCTTGGAAGATGACGAAAAATGAAGGGATGGAGAGTCACAATTCCAGGAAAATTGCCAGGGCAGGAATGCGTTGTGCTGTCCGTGTCCTTATCTGCGGGTGTCCTGAAACACCAGTCCCAAGGGATGAAGGCTCTGTCAACCTGACATTACCTTAAACACCGTTGCAAAGTCTTCATGGAGAGTGAAACTCTGCATGATCACTACCCCTAAGAGCGAGCCGTTGTCAGCACTCCTTGTCATCCTTAGTTAATGCTACATGCCATAGACATGGGGAGACAAATGTTGAGCAACTCTCTTTACTCAGATGAAAATGAACGGCCAACTTCGATGGCCTGCCATGCCCGCTCTAGCACCACTGTGGATGGAGCTGAGATACCCTTTTAAGGGCTAGTGGATAAAAATGATTATGAACATGATTATAAAGAAGATGATTTCCAAATGAAAATGCAAGCAGACCAAGGAAATATCCTATGTCTTCACTCATATGTGACCCATGTGGAATACCATGTACATGAGTAGTAGAAGGGAAACGGAAGGAGAAGTTGTCAGACAGGGAGTCACACAAGGAGAGACTCAGGACTTTGGGGACCAAGCTGAGGGTTACAGGAGGATAAGACCTTCCATAAAGAGGTAACTGGTTCATGGGTATGGATGTGGTGTGGCATTACATGAGGATGAGCACTTGGTGGTATATGCAATTAAAGAATCAGGGGACACTATGTCAAAAAACATAGGATGGAGGAAAGGCTAGCTTGCCCAATATAAGAAACAATAGTGAATAGAAAGCAGAACAGGCCGTTTCACATGGAGATGAAAAAGAAAGAGAAGAGGAATGAATTCTAGTTTTATTATCTTGCTGATTAAAATTGTATGCAATTGGTTTCCTATAAGATCCTTTTGAAAATTGGGTCATTGGACATTGTAAATTTCAGTCATCCCTCTTCCTACATTTTGGGAATAAATGAGAAAATCCTACATTACCATTAAATGTCTCGAATTGTGGCCTAGGGAATTGATTGGAATGTGGCTTTCTGTGTATTGGTAGATGTTTGAGGAATTCTTCAAAAGCTTTGGTCATTACCTGAGACGTCAGATATGTATGACCCATGAACTTGTCAAGGTAGTCCGTATGGGTCTTGGAATTTATCCTTTTGTCTCTGGTATTGGATTTGCTGGCATACTTGTGAGCAGGGGTCTTTTAGGTAGGGTTGTTTAATTAATTAATTAATTAATTAATTAATTAATTAAGTCTTGATAAGTAAGTAGTTAACTGATCCAGTTTGGACGTTTGGAAACTTTGATTCTCTAAGATTTTGTTGTTTAAGTTATTTTCTCTGAATTTTGCTTCCATGAGTGCTATTCCTCACTTGCACCCTAAATTCTATGTGATTCTTTTATGTGTGTGTGTGTGCGTGTGTGTGTGTGTGTGTGTGTGTGTGTGTGTGTGTGTGTTTCACAAAATGCTAAAAAGGATATTTTATGAGATATGAAGCGGCTCTATTCCAGATTACAATTCACCTTCAAACACAGTGGAAACTCATGTTTCATCCCGTTTGGCCAAATTTCCTGCATTGAATGTACCATTTGATCCACTTTTAGAAAATCAGATTCTGACTAGCCTGCCTGGAACAAACACCAAATTTTGTGTGCCTGGTTAGCGTCAAATTGCCTGTCCCTTTTTCTTGCTTTTTCACATATTTCTTTATTCCAATGAGTGAGTGAAATCGTATGGTGGTTGTCTTTCTGGTACTTACAAATAAGACACAGCCCAATGCTCTCTCCCTTTCTGCCACATGTCACAAGGAGCAAGAATGCCTTCTTTCTTATGGCACCATAAGATTCCTCCGTGCATTTGGAGGACAGGGAGATGGGAGAAGTGTCTGGCAGTTCCAGGCCTGTCTTCGGCCATCAGCATAAACAGAAGATGACCACATCAATTGAAACATGGCCTAAATGGAGCTGAAGCCTAGAAATCACACTCCACAGCGAAAGAGAGAAGTCACAAAGACCATGGGAGAAGGGTGTAGACAGGGCTTATGTGAGAAGTGGACGGTTGGTGCTTCAGAGGGCAGGGAGCCATGGCCAAAGACAAAGGCCCAGGGAGAGGAGCACACTTAGACCCCACAATTTGAATATTGACCCATAGCTGCTGGCGGAGAATAGGAGAGTGTATGAATGATATGAGTTCTTCCAACCCAAGGGTCTTGAGACCCAGGGATTCCAGAGCAGCATGCATTGCAGACAGAGTCTCCAGAACTGCAGAACACTGTGTATCTCTTGGAGAGGACACCAGCAAGCAACCAGGTGCAGACAGCCTGGAAACCATGATCAGAGACAATACCTGTTGACACCATTGTAAGATTATTATTTCTTTTCTTTTTTTTTTAACTTCTTTTTAATTTATTTCTTTTTCAGCGAAACAGTATTCATTGTTTTTGCACAACACCCAGTGCTCCATGCAAAACGTGCCCTCTCTATTACCCACCACCTGTTCCCCCAACCTCCCACCCCTGACCCTTCAAAACCCTCAGGTTGTTTTTCAGAGTCCATAGTCTCTTATGGTTCAATTCCCCTTTCCAATTTTTTTTGTAATTATATAATGTATTTTTATCCCCAGGGGTACAGGTCTCTGAATCGCCAGGTTTACACACTCCACAGCACTCACGATAGCACATACCCTCCCCAATGTCCATAACATCCTCCCCCTTCTCAACCCCACCTGCCCCAGCAACCCCCATTTTGTTTTGTGACATTAAGAGTCATTTATGTTTTGTCTCTCTCCCAATCCCATCTTGTTTCATTTTTTCTTCTCTTATCCCCCTAGCCTCCCATGTTGCTTCTCCATGTCCTCATATCAGGGAGATCATATGATAGTTGTCTTTCTCCGATTGACTTATTTCACTAAGCATGATACGCTCTAGTTCCATCCACGTCGTCGCAAATGGCAAGATTTCATTTCTTTTGATGGCTGCATAGTATTCCATTGTGTATATATACCACATCTTCTTGATCCATTCATCTGTTGATGGACATCTAGGTTCTTCCCATAGTTTGGCTATTGTAGACATTGCTGCTATAAACATTCGGGTACACGTGCTCCTTCGGATCACTACGTTTGTATCTTTAGGTTAAATACCCAGTAGTGCAATTGCTGGGTCATAGGGTTGTTCTATTTTCAACATTTTGAGGAACCTCCATGCTGTTTTCCAGAGTGGTTGCACCAGCTTGCATTCCCACCAACAGTGGAGGACGGTTCCCCTTTCTACACATCCTTGCCAGCATCTGTCATTTCCTGACTTGTTAATTTTAGCCATTCTGACTGGTGTGAGGTAGTAGTTTTGATTTGTATTTCCCTGATGCCGAGTGACGTGGAGCACTTTTTCATGTGTCTGATGGCCATCTGGATGTCTTCTTTGCAGAAATGTCTGTTCATGTCCTCTGCCCATTACTTGATTGGATTGTTTGTTCTTTGGGTGTTGCGTTTGCTAAGTTCCTTATAGATTTTGGATACTAGCCCTTTATCTGATGTGTCGTTTGCAAATATTTTCTCCCATTCTGTCAATTGTCTTTTGGTTTTGTTAACTGTTTCCTTTGCTGTGCAAAAGCTTTTGATCTTGATGAAATCCTAATAGTTCTTTTTTGCCGTTGCTTCCCTTGCCTTTGCCATTGTTCCTAGGAAGATGTTGCTGCGGCTGAGGTCAAAGAGGTTGCTGCCTGCATTCTCCTCAAGGATTTTGATGGATTCCTTTCTCACATTGAGGTCCTTCATCCATTTTTCACTATATTTACAATATTTCACAATATTTATTCTTCCAATCCAGGAGCATGGAACATTTTTCCATTTCTTTGTGTCTTCCTCAATTTCTTTCATGAGTACTTTATAATTTTCTGCGTATAGATTCTTAGCCTCTTTGGTTAGGTTTATCCTAAGTATCTTATAGTTTTGGGTGTAATTGTAAATGGGATTGACTCCTTAATTTCTCTTTCTTCTGTCTTGTTGTTGGTGTACAGAAATGCCACTGATTTCTGTGCATTGATTTTATATCCTGAGTTCCTGTACAAGTTCTAGCAGTTTTGGAGTGGACTCTTTTGGGTTTTCCACATATAGTATTATATCATCTGTGAGGAGTGATATAATTTGACTTCTTCTTTACCAATTTGGATGCCTTTAGTTTTGTTTGTTGTTGTTGTTGTTGTTGTTGTTGTCTGATTGCTGAGGCTAGGACTTCTAGTAATATGTTGAATAGCAGTGGTGATAATGGACATCCCTGCCATGTTCCTGACCTTAGCAGAAAAGCTTTCAGTTTTCTCCATTGAGAATGATATTTGCGGTGGGTTTTTCATAGATGGCTTGGATAATATTGAGGTATGTGCCCTCTATCCCTACACTTTGAAGAGTTTTGATCAGGAAGGGATGCTGTACTTTGTCAAATGCTTTTTCAGCATCTATGGAGAGTATCATATGGTTCTTGTTCTTTTTTTATTAATGTGTTCTATCACATTGATTGATTTGCGGATGTTGAACCAACCCTGCAGCCCTGGAATAAATACCACTTGATATTTCAAATGTCATGCATTTGGTATCTCTTATTTTTTTTAGGGGGGAGAACTGGTATCACTCAGCTATGGCCATAAAGGCCTCGTAACAGGCAGATAACTTGTAGCTGGACTTTAACTTCATCATTTATCTGCATCGCACAAGCATAAGGTGCAATTCAGTCAATGGTTACAGGACATACACACACATACACATACACATACACATACACACATACACATACACACACATACACATACACATACATACACATACACACACATACACATACACACACACATACACATACACACATACACACACATACACATACACACATACACACACATACACATACACACATACACATACACATACACATACACACACACATACACACACATACGTTCACGTTCGCATATCCAATAGATAGAAATTAACTAAATCAAACCCCCCTTACCCCCCATAACTTCAAAAGTATACAAATGCTCATAATTGTCCTGCCAAACCCCAAAAACAGAACTAAACACATGCAACATAAATCAGAAGTTACGTATCTTGCGCTGCTCACATTAATTTCCATTCTATTATTAGTTCATCAAAAATTTTATATCAAAAAGGCTATCTATAGATGTGATTTCCCCATTATTAATCGTCTAAAATCTCAACGCAACTACATATTTGTTAACGTAGCTTATTAAATAAAGCGAGACACTGAAAATGCCTAGAAGAGTCACAAGACCCCGTAAACATAAAGGTTTGGTCCTAGCCTTCCTATTAATTATTAACAGAATTACACATGCAAGCCACCACAACCCGGTGAAAATGCCCTCTAAATCCCATATGATTGAAAGGAGCAGGTATCAAGCACACTAAACAAGTAGCTCATAACACCTTGCTCAACCACACCCCCACGGGACAGAGCAGTGATAAAAATTAAGCCATAAACGAAAGTTTGACTAAGTCATGTTAATATTAAGAGTTGGTAAATTTCGTGCCAGCCACCGCGGTCATACGATTAACCCAAATTAATAGGCCTACGGCGTAAAACGTGTTAAGGATTATCATTACACTAAAGTTAAAATTTAACCAGGCCATAAAAAGTTACTGTTAATATAAAATGTACCACGAAAGTGACTTTATTACTTCCGATAACACGATAGCTGAGATCCAAACTGGGATTAGATACCCCACTATGCTCAGCCTTAAACATAGAAAACTCACAGAACAAAATTATCTGCCAGAGAACTACTAGCAACAGCTTAAAACTCAAAGGACTTGGCGGAGCTTTACATCCCTCTAGAGGAGCCTGTTCTATAATCGATAAACCCTGATAAACCTCACCACTTCTAGCTAAATCAGTCTATATACCGCCATCTTCAGCAAACCCTTAAAAGGAAGAAAAGTAAGCACAATAATAATACATAAAAAAGTTAGGTCAAGGTGTAACCCATGAAGTGGGAAGAAATGGGCTACATTTTCTAATCAAGAGCATACTCACGAAAGTTTTTATGAAACTTAAAAACTAAAGGTGGATTTAGTAGTAAATTAAGAATAGAGAGCTTAATTGAATAGGGCCATGAAGCACGCACACACCACCCGTCACCCTCCTCAAGCAATATACCCAAGCATTACATAATAAAATTATATTAAGACAAGAGGAGATAAGTCGTAACAAGGTAAGCATACTGGAAAGTGTGCTTGGGTAAATCAAAGTGTAGCTTGATTAAAGCACCTGGCTTACACCCAGAGGATTTCATACATCATGACCACTTTGAACCAAAGCTAGCCCAACCAACTACCAACTCAATTACTACAATAACCCTTCAATCAAAACATTTAATACCACGATTATAGTATAGGAGATAGAAATTCTACTTGGAGCTATAGAGGAAGTACCGTAAGGGAATGATGAAAGAAATTTTAAAGTAATAAACAGCAAAGATTACCCCTTGTACCTTTTGCATAATGAATTAGCTAGAATAATTTAGCAAAGAGACCTTAAGCTAACCTCTCCGAAACCAGATGAGCTACCTATAAACAATCCACAGGGATAAACTCATCTATGTTGCAAAATAGTGAGAAGATTTGTAGGTAGAGGTGAAAAGCCTAACGAGCCTGGTGATAGCTGGTTACCCAGAACAGAATTTCAGTTCAACTTTAAATTTGCCTAACAACTTTAAAATTATAATGTAAATTTAAAATATAATCTAAAAAGGTACAGCTTTTTAGAACAAGGCTACAACCTTAGTTAGAGAGTAAAACATAATATAACCATAGTAGGCCTAAGAGCAGCCACCAATTAAGAAAGCGTTCAAGCTCAACAATATCATCCTCCCAAATCCCAAAAATCTTAATCAACTCCTAATATATCACTGGGTTAATCTATTTAATAATAGAAGCAATAATGCTAATATGAGTAACAAGAAATATTTCTCCTTACATAAGCTTATAACAGTCAACGAATACCCACTGATAGTTAACAATACGACAAGAACAAACCACCAATAAAACACTTATCAAATCAATTGTTAGCCCAACACAGGTATGCATCAAGGAAAGATCAAAAGAAGTAAAAGGAACTCGGCAAACTCAAACCCCGCCTGTTTACCAAAAACATCACCTCCAGCATATCCAGTATTGGAGGCACTGCCTGCCCAGTGACATTGGTTAAACGGCCGCGGTATCCTGACCGTGCAAAGGTAGCATAATCATTTGTTTTTTAAATAAGGACTTGTATGAATGGCCTCACGAGGGTTTAACTGTCTCTTACTTCCGATCAGTGAAATTGACCTTCCCGTGAAGAGGCGGGAATAAAATAATAAGACGAGAAGACCCTATGGAGCTTCAATTAATTAACCCATAATAAATTCACTTAAATACCAATAGGCTTAACACCACTTTATTAATGGATTAACAATTTAGGTTGGGGTGACCTCGGAGAACAAAAAAACCTCCGAGTGATTTAAGCACAGACAAACCAGTCAAAGCGCTCTATCATTTATTGATCCAATAACTTGATCAACGGAACAAGTTACCCTAGGGATAACAGCGCAATCCTATTTGAGAGTTCATATCAACAATAGGGTTTACGACCTCGATGTTGGATCAGGACATCCTAATGGTGCAGCAGCTATTAATGGTTCGTTTGTTCAACGATAAAAGTCCTACGTGATCTGAGTTCAGAATGGAGTAATCCAGGTCGGTTTCTATCTATTACAACATAACAACCTCTCCCAGTACGAAAGGATAAGAGAAGTAAGGCCCATTCTATTAAAACGCCTTAGGACTAATAGATGATATAATCTAAATCTAGCCAGTCCACTTATTTGATAGCCCTAGAAATAGGGCTTGTTAGGGTGGCAGAGCCCAGTAATTGCATAAAACTTAAGCTTTTATCCTCAGAGGTTCAAGTCCTCTTCCTAACATCATGTTTATAATTAATATTATCTCACTAATTGTGCCTATCTTACTTGCTGTAGCCTTCTTAACATTAGTGGAACGAAAAATCCTAGGGTATATACAACTCCGTAAAGGCCCAAACATCGTAGGCCCCTACGGTCTATTACAGCCAATCACAGACGCTGTAAAAGTTTTCATCAAAGAACCCCTACGACCCCTAACATCATCCATCACTATATTCGTTATAGCCCCAATTCTAGCTCTAACACTAGCTCTAACCATATGAATTCCACTACCAATACCCTACCCCCTCATCAATATAAACCTAGGAATCCTATTTATACTAGCAATATCCAGCCTAGCCGTCTACTCCATCCTGTGATCAGGATGAGCTTCAAATTCAAAATACGCCCTAATTGGAGCTCTACGAGCCGTAGCCCAAACAATCTCCTATGAAATCACATTAGCCATTATCCTTTTATCAGTACTATTAATAAACGGCTCTTTCACTCTATCCACACTTATTATCACACAAGAACACTTATGACTGATTCTCCCCGCGTGACCCCTAGCCATAATATGATTTATCTCAACCCTAGCAGAAACCAACCGTGCCCCATTCGACCTAACAGAAGGAGAATTAGAACTAGTTTCCGGATTCAATGTCGAATATGCAGCTGGACCATTTGCCCTATTCTTCCTAGCCGAGTACGCAAATATTATCATAATAAACATCCTCACTACCATCCTATTTTTTGGCGCATTCCATGCCCCTTACTTACCAGAACTATATTCAATTAATTTCATCATAAAAACACTCTTACTAACAATCTTCTTCCTATGAATCCGAGCATCCTATCCACGATTCCGATACGACCAACTAATACATTTACTATGAAAAAACTTCCTCCCTTTAACACTAGCCTTATGTATATGACATATAGCCCTACCCATTATAACAGCAAGTATCCCCCCACAAACATAAGAAATATGTCTGACAAAAGAGTTACTTTGATAGAGTAAATTATAGAGGTTCAAGCCCTCTTATTTCTAGAATTATAGGAATTGAACCTAATCCTAAGAACTCAAAAATCTTCGTGCTACCAAACTTACACCAAATTCTACAGTAAGGTCAGCTAAATAAGCTATCGGGCCCATACCCCGAAAATGTTGGTTTATCCCCTTCCCGTACTAATTAAACACCCCATCTTCATCACCATTATATCAACTGTCATCCTAGGAACAATCATAGTACTAACAAGCTCCCACTGACTAATGATCTGAATCGGATTCGAGATAAATATACTAGCTATTATTCCCATCCTAATAAAAAAGTTCAATCCACGAGCCATAGAAGCATCAACAAAATATTTCCTCACCCAAGCCACCGCATCTATGCTCCTTATATTAGGTATTATTGTCAACTTACTACTATCAGGACAATGAACAATACTAAATACCCCCAATTCAATCACATCAAACATGATAACAATCGCCCTAGCGATAAAACTAGGACTATCTCCTTTTCAATTCTGAGTGCCCGAAGTGACCCAAGGAGTTCCATTATCATCAGGAATAATCTTACTAACATGACAGAAAATTGCTCCCCTATCCATCCTATATCAAATTTCCCCCTCCATTAACCCAAACCTATTAATAGCTATAGCTATTATATCTGTCCTAGTAGGAGGCTGAGGAGGCCTTAACCAAACACAATTACGAAAAATCCTAGCATACTCATCAATTGCTCATATAGGATGAATAATCGCTGTAACAACATACAACCCAACCCTGATAATCCTAAACCTAGTAATTTATATTACAATAACTCTCGGGACATTCATATTATTTACACTCAGCACATCCACAACTACACTATCACTATCACATACATGAAATAAACTCCCACTAATCACATCACTCATCCTAATAGTTATGCTATCACTAGGGGGCCTCCCTCCCCTCTCAGGCTTCATCCCCAAATGAATAATCATCCATGAACTCACAAAAAACAATATAATCATCGCAGCAATATTCATAGCAATAACAGCCCTATTAAACTTATATTTCTACATACGATTAACCTATGCAACCGCACTCACCATATTCCCCTCAACAAATATCATAAAAATAAGATGACAATTTGAGAATATAAAAAACATAACCTTCTTATCACCACTAATTGTTATCTCAACTATACTTTTACCCCTCACCCCAATAACACTAACACTATTATAGAAGTTTAGGTTAAAAAGACCAAGAGCCTTCAAAGCCCTAAGTAAGTGCAACTCACTTAACTTCTGAATTTACTCTAAGAACTGCAAGAGTACATCTCACATCTACTGAATGCAAATCAGTCACTTTAACTAAGCTATGCCCTTCCTAGATTGGTGGGCTACCATCCCACCAAACTTTAGTTAACAGCTAAATACCCTAGTCAACTGGCTTCAATCTACTTCTCCTGCTGCAAAGAAAAAAAGGCGGGAGAAGCCCCGGCAGGGTTGAAGCGCTTCTTTGAATTTGAAATTCAACGTGATATTTCACCACAGAGCTTGGCAAAAAGGGGACTAAACCCCTATTCTTAGATTTACAGTCTAATGCTTTTATCAGCCATTTTACCTATGTTCATAAATCGATGATTATTTTCCACAAATCATAAAGATATCGACACCCTTTACCTTCTATTTGGTGCATGAGCCGGAATAGTAGGTACTGCTCTCAGTCTACTAATTCGTGCTGAATTAGGTCAACCCGGCACTTTATTGGGAGACAATCAGATCTACAATGTAGTCGTAACAGCCCATGCATTCGTAATAATTTTCTTTATAGTTATATCCATCATAATTGGAGGTTTCCGGGGGTGCCTGGGTGGCTCAGTGGATTAAGCCGCTGCCTTCAGCTCAGGTCATGATCTCAGGGTCCTGGGATCGAGCCCCGCATCGGGCTCTCTGCTCTGCAGGGAGACTGCTTCCTCCTCTCTCTCTGCCTGCCTCTCTGCCTACTTGTGATCTCTCTCTCTGTCAACTGAATAGGTAAAATCTTTAAAAAAAATAATAATTGGAGGTTTCGGAAACTGATTGGTCCCCCTAATAATTGGCACACCCGACATAGCTTTTCCCCGAATAAATAATATAAGTTTCTGACTCCTGCCTCCCCCCTTTCTTCTTCTCTTGGCCTCCTCCATAGTAGAAGCAGGTGCAGGAACAGGATGGACTGTATATCCTCCTCTAGCAGGAAACTTGGCACATGCAGGAGCATCTGTAGATTTAACAATCTTCTCTCTTCATCTAGCAGGTGTCTCATCCATCCTAGGAGCTATTAATTTTATTACTACTATCATTAACATGAAACCCCCTGCAATATCACAATACCAAACTCCCCTATTCGTATGATCCGTCCTAGTTACAGCCGTACTCTTACTTCTATCATTACCAGTTTTAGCAGCTGGTATTACCATATTACTAACAGACCGAAACCTAAATACAACCTTCTTCGACCCTGCTGGAGGAGGAGATCCCATTCTTTACCAACATCTATTCTGATTTTTTGGGCATCCTGAAGTATATATCTTAATCCTACCAGGATTTGGAATTATTTCACATGTTGTCACCTATTACTCAGGGAAAAAAGAACCATTCGGCTATATAGGAATAGTCTGAGCAATAATATCCATCGGTTTCTTAGGGTTCATTGTATGAGCCCACCACATGTTTACTGTAGGAATAGACGTCGACACACGAGCATACTTCACCTCAGCTACCATAATTATTGCTATTCCTACAGGAGTTTAGGTATTTAGCTGACTAGCCACTTTACATGGGGGTAATATTAAATGATCACTGGCTATACTATGAGCCCTAGGGTTTATCTTCCTATTTACAGTAGGGGGTTTAACAGGTATCGTCCTATCAAACTCATCGCTAGACATTGTTCTTCATGATACATATTACGTAGTAGCACATTTTCATTATGTCCTTTCAATGGGAGCAGTTTTTGCAATCATAGGTGGATTCGTTCATTGATTCCCACTGTTTACAGGGTATGCACTAAATGATGTTTGAGCAAAAATTCACTTTACAATCATATTTGTAGGAGTAAATGCCACATTCTTTCCACAACATTTCCTAGGTTTATCAGGTATACCTCGACGATACTCCGACTACCCAGATGCCTACACAGTGTGAAACACAGTCTCCTCTATAGGCTCATTTATTTCATTAACAGCAGTTATACTGATAATTTTCATAATTTGAGAAGCCTTCACATCCAAACGAGAAGTACTAACGGTAGAACTCACCTCAACAAACGTTGAATGATTACATGGATGCCCTCCCCCATATCACACATTTGAAGAGCCAACCTATGTACTATCAAAATAAGAAAGGAAGGAATCGAATCCCCTAAAACTGGTTTCAAGCCAATGTCATAACCATTATGTCTTTCTCGATAAAGAGATATTAGTAAAAATTACATGACTTTGTCAAAGTCAAATTATAGGTGAAAATCCTTTATATCTCTATGGCATATCCCTTCCAAATAGGTCTCCAAGATGCAACCTCCCCTATTATAGAACTACTACACTCCCATGACCATACATTAATAATCGTATTCCTAATTAGCTCCCTAGTCCTATATATCATTTCATTAATGTTGACTACCAAGTTAACCCATACCAGTACTATGGATGCCCAAGAAGTTGAAACAATTTGGACTATCCTACCTGCTATTATCTTAATTCTAATCGCCTTACCCTCACTACGAATTCTCTACATAATAGATGAAATCAACAATCCTTCCCTAACTGTAAAAACCATGGGCCACCAATGATACTGAAGTTACGAATATACAGATTATGAAGACTTAAACTTTGACTCTTACATAATTCCAACCCAAGAACTAAAACCCGGGGAGCTTCGACTATTAGAAGTGGATAACCGAGTAGTCCTTCCAATAGAAATAACTATTCGTATACTAATCTCCTCTGAAGACGTATTACACTCATGAGCCGTACCATCACTAGGACTAAAAACCGATGCTCTCCCAGGACACCTTAATCAAACAACCCTTATAGCCATACGACCAGGACTATACTACGGCCAGTGTTCAGAAATCTGTGGCTCTAATCATAGTTTCATGCCAATCGTACTTGAACTAGTACCCCTATCCCATTTTGAAAAATGATCCACCTCAATACTATAAACTCATTGAGAAGCTATACAGCATTAACCTTTTAAGTTAAAGATTGAGAGTAAACCTCTCCTCAATGATATGCCACAACTAGATACTTCAACATGACTAATCACAATCTTATCAATAATTATTACCTTATTTTTTATATTTCAACTAAAAGTGTCAAAATACAACTTTCCAGAAAATCCTGAACAAAAACTAGTGTCTATACCAAAACCCATCACACCTTGAGAAAAAAAAAATGAACGAAAATCTATTTTCCTCTTTCATTACCCCAACAATAATAGGACTCCCTATTGTTATTATCATCATTATATTCCCAAGCATTCTATTCCCCTCACCAAATCGACTAATCAATAACCGACTAATCTCCATCCAACAGTGATTAGTACAACTAACATCTAAACAAATGCTGTCCATCCATAACCAAAAAGGTCAAACTTGAGCACTGATATTAATATCCTTGATCCTGTTTATTGGTTCTACCAATTTACTAGGTCTATTATCTCACTCATTTACCCCTACTACTTAACTATCCCTAAACTTAGGTATAGCTATTCCCCTATGGGCAGGAACAGAAATTGTTGGATTCCAACATAAAACAAAGGCATCCTTAGCCCACTTCCTACCACAAGGAACACCACTCCTTCTAATCCCTATACTTGTTATCATTGAGACTATTAGCCTATTCATCCAACCAGTAGCCCTAGCCGTACGATTAACAGCAAATATTACTGCAGGCCACCTATTAATTCATCTGATTGGAAGTGCCACTTTAGCCCTAATAAATATCAGCACTACCACAGCCATAGTAACCTTTATTATCCTCATTCTTCTAACCATCCTAGAATTCGCAGTAGCCCTTATCCAAGCCTACGTCTTCACCTTATTAGTAAGCTTATATCTGCATGACAACACTTAATGACCCACCAAACCCATTCATACCATATAGTCAACCCAAGCCCATGACCTCTAACAGGAGCCCTCTCCGCCCTCCTTATAACATCAGGCTTAGTAATATGATTCCATTTTAACTCAATTTACCTCTTAGCTCTTGGTATAACAACCAACCTATTAACTATATATCAATGATGACGAGACATTATCCGCGAAGGAACATTCCAAGGTCATCACACCCCTACAGTCCAGAAAGGCTTGCGATACGGAATAGTCCTTTTTATCGTATCAGAAGTTTTCTTCTTTGCAGGCTTCTTCTGGGCCTTCTACCATTCAAGCCTAGCACCAACCCCAGAACTAGGGGGATGCTGGCCACCTACAGGTATCACACCCCTAAACCCACTAGAAGTCCCACTACTTAACACCTCAGTCCTCATAGCCTCTGGAGTCTCCATTACCTGAGCCCATCACAGCTTAATAGAGGGTTACCGTAAACATATACTTCAAGCACTATTTATTACAATCTCTCTAGGCTTATACTTTACCCTTCTACAAGCCTCAGAGTATTATGAAACATCATTTACAATCTCCGATGGAGTTTATGGCTCTACATTCTTTATGGCCACAGGATTCCATGGCCTTCACGTTATCATCGGGTCTACCTTCCTCATCGTATGCTTTCTACGCCAGCTAAACTATCATTTTACATCTAACCACCATTTCGGCTTTGAAGCAGCTGCTTGATATTGACATTTCATAGATGTAGTATGACTATTCCTTTATGTCTCCATTTATTGATGAGGGTCTTATTTCTCTAGTATTAACAAGTACAGTTGACTTCCAATCAACTAGTTCTGGTAACAACCCAGAGAGAAGTAATAAATATAATATTAGCTCTCCTCATTAATGCATCACTAGCGTCCCTACTTGTCCTAATCGCATTCTGACTTCCCCAACTAAACATTTATACAGAAAAAGCAAGTCCCTACAAATGCGGCTTTGACCCCCTAGGATCAGCACGCCTACCTTTTTCCATAAAATTCTTCCTAGTGACCGTCACATTTCTTCTATTTGACTTAGAAATTGCACTACTCCTACCACTACCATGAGCCTCACAATCAATCAACCTAAATACAACACTCGCCATGGCGTTAGTACTAATTCTCCTATTAGCAACAAGCCTAGCCTATGAATGAACAGAAGAAGGCTTAGAATGAAATGAATAATGATAATTAGTTTAATTAAAATAAATGATTTTGACTCATTAGATTGTAATCTATATTACAATTATCAAATGTCCATAGTCTATATTAACATCTTTTTAGCCTTCACTCTATCCTTTATGGGGTTACTCATCTACCGATCCCACCTAATATCCTCCCTACTTTGCCTAGAAGGCATAATACTATCACTATTTGTTATAATGACAGTAACTATTCTGGTTAATCACCTCACATTAGCTAGTATAGCTCCTATCATTCTCCTCGTATTCGCAGCCTGTGAAGCAGCCTTAGGATTATCTCTATTAGTTATAATCTCTAATACATATGGAACCGACTACGTACAAAATCTAAATCTACTACAATGTTAAAAATTATTATCCCCACTATAATATTAATTCCCCTAGCATGATTATCAAAACCTAACATAATCTGAATTAATACAACAGCCCACAGCATACTAATTAGCCTTATCAGCCTTACATATCTTAATCAATTCGTAGACAACAACCTAAATTTCTCATTGCTGTTTTTTGTGGACTCTTTATCAGCACCCCTCCTAATACTCACTACATGGCTTCTACCATTAATACTTATAGCAAGCCAATATCACCTGTCAAAAGAAACCCTCACCCGAAAAAAACTCTACATTACAATATTAGTTATACTACAACTATTTTTAATCATAACATTCACCACAACAGAACTAATCATATTTTACATCTTATTTGAAGCCACATTAATACCAACACTTATTATTATTACCCGATGAGGCAACCAAACAGAACGCTTAAACGCTGGACTATACTTCCTATTTTATACCCTAGTGGGCTCCCTGCCCCTTCTAATCGCACTATTATGAGCCCAAAACAACCTAGGTACCTTAAACCTATTAGTGATCCAATACTGAGTACAACCACTGTTAAACTCATGATCAAACGCCTTGCTATGACTAGCATGCATGATGGCATTCATAGTAAAAATACCTCTATATGGCCTCCACCTATGACTTCCAAAAGCCCACGTAGAAGCCCCCATCGCCGGATCCATAGTTCTCGCCGCCGTACTCCTTAAACTAGGCGGTTATGGGATAATACGTATTACTATATTATTAAATCCACTGACCAACCTCATAGCTTACCCTTTTATAATATTATCCCTATGAGGAATAATTATAACAAGCTCTATTTGCCTACGCCAAACAGACCTAAAATCTCTAATTGTCTACTCTTCTGTTAGCCATATAGCCTTAGTAATCATAGCAGTCCTCATCCAATCACCATGAAGCTACATAGGAGCAACAGCCCTAATAATTGCCCACGGTCTGACATCATCTATATTATTCTGTTTAGCTAACTCCAACTATGAACGCATCCACAGCTGTACCATAATCCTCACGCGAGGTTTACAAACACTCCTCCCATTAATAGCTGCATGATGACTACTTGCTAGTCTAACTAACCTGGCTTTGCCACCCAAAACTAACCTAGTAGGGGAGCTATTCGTAGTAATAGCCTCATTTTCATGATCTAATATTACCATCATTCTAATAGGAATTAACATCACCATTACAGCCCTATATTCCCTATATATACTAATTACTACACAACGCGGAAAATATACACACCACATCAAAAACATCAAACCATCCTTCACACGAGAAAATTCCCTAATAGCTCTCCACCTATTACCCTTATTACTCCTCTCACTCAACCCTAAATTCATCCTAGGACCCATCTACTGTAAATATAGTTTAACAAAAACATTAGATTGTGAATCTAACAATAAAAGCTTAACCCTTTTTATTTACCGAAAAAGTATTACGCAGGAACTGCTAACTCGTGCTTCCATGTATAAAAACATGGCTTTTTCAACTTTTAAAGGATAGTAGTAATCCATTGGTCTTAGGAACCAAAAAATTGGTGCAACTCCAAATAAAAGTAATCAATCTATTTACCTCCTCAATTTTAGTGACACTATTCATACTTACTATCCCAATCATAATGACCAATACTATTATATATACCAACAAACTCTACCCACAATACGTAAAAACCACTATCTCCTATGCTTTCATACTCAGCTTAATCCCCACAATAATTTTCCTTCATCTAGGACAAGATATAATAATTTCAAACTGACACTGAATTACAATCCAAACTATGAAACTATCCCTCAGCTTTAAACTAGACTACTTCTCAATAATCTTCATTCCAGTAGCATTATTTGTCACATGATCAATTATAGAATTCTCAATATGATACATACACTCAGACCCTTATATTAACCGATTTTTCAAATACTTACTACTATTCCTCATTACCATAATAATTTTAGTTACTGCCAACAATATATTTCAACTCTTCATCGGTTGAGAAGGAGTAGGTATTATATCCTTTCTACTTATTGGTTGATGGTATGGACGGACAGACGCAAACACCGCCGCACTACAAGCTGTCCTGTATAATCGTATCGGAGACGTAGGATTTATCCTAGCCATAGCCTGATTCCTATCTAACCTGAACACATGAGATCTACAACAAATCTTTAAGACCAATCACGAAAACCTAAATATCCCTCTCATAGGCCTACTACTAGCAGCCACTGGAAAATCTGCTCAATTTGGACTCCACCCATGACTACCTTCAGCTATAGAAGGACCCACTCCTGTATCAGCCCTATTACACTCAAGCACAATAGTCGTAGCCGGAGTATTCCTCTTAATCCGATTTCACCCCTTAATAGAACATAATAAAGCTATACAAACCATCACACTATGTTTAGGAGCAATAACAACCCTATTCACAGCAATCTGTGTTTTAACACAGAATGATATCAAAAAAATTGTAGCTTTCTCTACTTCAAGTCAACTAGGACTAATAATCGTAACTATTGGCATTAACCAGCCTTACCTAGCATTTCTCCACATCTGCACACACGCATTCTTCAAAGCCATGCTATTCCTATGCTCAGGCTCAATCATCCACAGCCTAAACGATGAACAAGACATTCGAAAAATAGGAGGCCTATTCAAGGCACTACCATTCACCACCACCTCCCTAATCGTTGGAAGCCTAGCACTTACAGGTATACCTTTCCTAACAGGATTCTACTCCAAAGACCTAATCATTGAGACTGCCAACACGTCGTATACCAACGCCTGAGCCCTACTAATTACTCTCGTCGCCACATCCATAACAGCAGCCTACAGCACCCGAATTATATTCTTCACACTCCTAGGACAGCCTCGCTTTAACCCAACTATCATAATCAACGAGAACAATCCACTCCTAATTAACTCCATTAAACGTCTCCTATTTGGGAGCATTCTCACAGGATTTTTAATCTCCCACAATATTACACCCACCACCACCCCACAGATAACTATCCCTCATCATCTTAAAACTACGGCTCTTACTGTAACCATCTTGGGCTTCATCCTGGCACTAGAACTTAGCCTTACAATACAGAACCTAAAATTTAAACACCCATCAAATCTGTTTATATTTTCAAACATACTAGGCTACTTCCCCACCATCATCCACCGCCTAATACCCAAAACAAACCTATTTATAAGCCAAAAGTCAGCAACAACATTACTAGACATAATTTGACTAGAAAAAATATTACCTAAATCTATCTCTCAGTTTCAAATAAAATCCTCAATCGCCATTTCCAACCAAAAGGGCCTAATCAAACTATACTTCATATCTTTCATCCTCACTCTAGTCCTTAGCTTACTCACACTTAATTTCCACGAGTAACTTCCAAAATCACTGATACCCCGATAAGAAGAGACCAACCAGTAACAATAACCAATCAAGTCCCATAACTATACAAAGCCGCAATTCCCATAACCTCTTCACTAAAAAATCCTGAATCACCTGTATCATAAATAACCCAATCACCTGCCCCATTAAATTTTAACACAACCTCGACCTCAACATCATCTCCCTTCAAAATATAGCAAGCCATCAACAATTCAGACAATAAACCAACAATAAAAGCCCCTAAAACAGCCTTATTAGAAACCCAAACCTCAGGATACTGCTCAGTAGCCATGGCCGTAGTATACCCAAATACAACAAGTATACCACCCAAATAAATCAAAAACACCATTAATCCCAAAAAAGATCCCCCAAAACTTAACACAATCCCACAACCAACAGCCCCACTAATAATTAAAACCAACCCACCGTAGATAGGAGAAGGTTTTGAAGAAAACCCTACAAAACTAACTACGAAAATAACACTTAGAATGAATACAATATATATCATCATTATTCCTACATGGAATCTAACCATGACTAGTGACATGAAAAATCACTGTTGTATTTCAACTATAAGAACATTAATGACCAACATTCGTAAATCACACCCACTGACCAAAATTATCAATAATTCATTTATTGACCTACCCGCACCATCCAATATCTCAGCATGATGAAACTTTGGCTCCCTCCTTGGAATCTGCCTAATCCTACAAATTCTTACAGGTTTATTCCTAGCCATACATTACACATCAGACACCACCACTGCCTTCTCATCAGTCACACATATTTGCCCAGACGTTAACTATGGTTGAATCATTCGATACATGCACGCTAATGGAGCCTCCATATTCTTTATCTGCCTATTCTTACATGTAGGATGAGGCCTATACTACGGATCCTATATATTTCCTGAAACATGAAACATCGTCATCATCTTATTATTTACAGTAATAAAAAACTGCATTCATAGGTTACGTCTTACCATGAGGACAAATATCCTTTTGAGGTGCAACCGTAATTACCAACTTATTATCAGCTATCCCATACATCGGAACCAACCTCGTAGAATGAATCTGAGGAGGATTCTCAGTAGATAAAGCTACCCTCACACGATTCTTTGCCTTCCACTTCATCCTACCATTCATCATTCTGCCTTAGCAGCAATCCATTTACTATTCCTCCACGAAACAGGATCCAATAACCCCTCTGGAATCCCTTCTAATTCTGACAAAATCCCATTCCATCCATATTACACTATTAAAGATATCCTAGGAGCCTTACTCCTAATATTAACGCTCATGATCCTAGTGCTATTTTCACCCGACCTATTAGGAGATCCAGACAACTACACCCCCGCCAACCCACTCAATACACCACCCCATATCAAGCCCGAATGATACTTCTTATTCGCATACGCAATTCTACGATCTATCCCCAACAAACTAGGAGGGGTGTTAGCCCTAATCTTCTCTATCCTAATCCTAGCCATTATCCCATTATTACATACCTCAAAACAACGAAGCATAATATTCCGCCCATTAAGTCAATGCCTGTTCTGATTACTAGTTGCAGACCTCCTCACCCTAACATGAATCGGAGGCCAACCAGTAGAACACCCGTACATTGCCATCGGCCAACTAGCCTCCATCCTCTACTTTACAATCCTCCTAATCTTAATACCAGCGACCAACATCATCGAAAATAACTTACTAAAATGAAGAGTCTTTGTAATATAACAATTACCTTGGTCTTGTAAACCAAAATGGAGAAAGACACCTCCCTAAGACTCAAGGAAGAGACAATAGCCCCACCATCAGCACAAAGCTGATATTCTAACTAAACTATTCCCTGATTTTCCCACCTAATTATTTTTTTTTCAATTCATATATTTAACAACATCTACTGCATTTTCTCAGCACACACTTTTCTTTTTGCCCCTATGTACGTCGTGCATTACTGGTTTGCCCCTATGTACGTCGTGCATTACTGGTTTGCCCCATGCATATAAGCATGTACATATAGTGATTGGCATGACATAAATGCATCTCACTTAGATCACGAGCTTGGTCACCAAGCCTCGAGAAACCATCAATCCTTGTACGATGTGTACCTCTTCTCGCTCTGGGCCCATCGCATGTGGGGGTTTCTATACTGAAACTACACCTGGCATCTGGTTCTTACTTCAGGGCCATGATAGTCCTCAATCCAATCCTACTAACCCTTCAAATGGGACATCTCGATGGACTAATGACTAAAATGTCATGTCAAGAACATGTTCTTTCAAACAACAAGCTCCTAGTTTCATTTATTTTTTCTATTGTTTTTTTTTTTTTTTTTTTTTTTTTTTTTTTGGTTTGTATTTCATTGATTTCTGCTCTGATCTTTATGATTTCTCTTCTCCTGCTGGGTTTAGGGTTTCTTTCTTGTTCTTTCTCCAGCTCCTTTACGTGTAGGATTAGGTTGTGTACTTGAGACCTTTCTTGTTTCTTGCGAAAGGATTGTACTGCTAAATATTTTACTCTCAGTACTGCCTTTGCTGTGTCACACAGATTTTGAAAGGTTGTGCTTTCATTATCATTTATTTCCATGAATTTTTTCAGTTCTTCTTTAATTTCCTGGTTGACCCATTCATTCTTTAGAAGGATGCTGTTTTGTCTCCATGTATTTGGGTTCTTTCCAGCTTTCCTCTTGTGATTGAGTTCTAGCTTCAGAGCATTGTGGTCTGAAAATATGCAGGGAATGATCGCAATCTTTTGATACCGGTTGAGACCTGATTTGTGACCCAGGAGGTGATCGATTCACATAGAGAAGGTTCCATGTGCACTAGAGAAGAATGTGTATTCTGTTGCTTTGGGATGAAATGTTCTGAATATATCTGTGATGTCCATCTGGTCCAGTGTGTCATTTAAGGCCTTTATTTCCTTGTTGATCTTTGGCTTGGATGATCTGTCCATTTCAGTGAGGGGAGTGTTCTAGTCCCCTACGATTACTGTATTATTATTGATGTGTTTCTTTGATTTTGTTATTAATTGGTTGATATAGTTGGCTGCTCCCACGTTAGGGGCATAGATATTTAAAATTGTTAGATCTTCTTGTTGGACAGACCCTTTGAGTAGGATATAGTGTCCTTCCTCATCTCTTATTATAGTCTTTGGCTTAAAATCTATTTGATCTGATATAAGGATTGCCACCCCAGCTTTCTTCTGATGCCCATTAGCATGGTAAATTTTTTTTTACCCCCCCCACTTTAAATCTGGAGGTGTCTTCGCGTCTAAAATGAGTTTCTTGTAGGCAACATACAGATAGGTTTTGTTTTTTTATCCATTCTGATACTCTGTGTCTTTTGATTGAGGCATTTAGCCCATTAACATTCAGGGTAACTATTGAGAGATATGAATTTAGTGCCATTATTAGCCTGTAAGATGACTGTTACTGTATATTGTCTCTGTACCTTTCTGATCTACTACTTTTAGGCTCTCTCTTTGCTGAGAGGACCCCTTTCAATATTACCTGTGGAGCTGGTTTGGTGTTTGCAAATTCTTTCAGTTTTTGTTTGTCCTGGAAGCTTTTTATCTCTCCTTCTATTTTCAATGATAGCCTAGCTGGATAGAGTATTTTTGGCTGTTTTTCTCATTTAGTGCTCTGAGTATATCATGCCAGCTCTTTCTGGCCTGCCTGGTCCCTGTGGATAAGTCTGCTGCCAGTCTAATATTTTTACCATTGTATGTTACAGACTTCTTTTCCCGGGCTGCTTTCAGGATTTTCTCTTTGTCACTAAGACTTGTAAATTTTACTATTAGGTGACGGGGTGTGGACCTATTCTTGTTGACTTTGAGGGGGGTTCTCTGCATCTCGTGGATTTTGATGCTTGTTCCCTTTGCCATATTAGGGAAATTCTCTCCAATAATTCTCTCAATAGACCTTCTGCTCCCCTCTCTGTTTCTTCTTCTTCTGGAATCCCAATTATTCTAATGTTGTTTCGTCTTATGGTGTCACTTATCTCTCGAATTCTCCCCTCGTGGTCCAATAGCTGTTTGTCCCTCTTTTGCTCGGATGCTTTATTCTCTGTCATTTGGTCTTCTATATCATGAATTCTTTCTTCGCCTCATTGATCCTAGCAGTGAGAGCCTCCATTTTGATTGCACCTGATTAATAGCTTTTTTGATTTCTACTTGGTTAGATTTTAGTTCTTTAGTTTCTCCAGAAATGGCTTTTATATCTCCAGAGAGGGTTTCTCTAATATCTTCCAAGCCTTTTTCGAGGCCGTACTAAGTAATCGGCTCGGGTTCGCTTTTGGGAGATTGTGTTCCCTGAACGCTTTCCATAGAGTTCCGGAGGATGGAAATGAAAATGGCGGCCTCCTAGTCTCTGGCCGAGAGGAGCCCAGAGCCTGGGGCCCCACTTCTCAGTGCGCCCCAGAGAACAGCACCCAATCACTACCATATCCCCAGTCTCTAGCTGCGCTCCAAGCTCACGCACCCATCGACAAGTTCAAGGTAACCCCGAGCTGAGAGTTCAGTCCTCGGCTCTGTCTCTGTAGCTGGATTCTCTGTTCTAATACCTGTGAGCTCTGCGACACTCCAACAACCATGATCATTCTGTGACGCGGCGGAACCTGGGGACATGCTGACCCCACGCGGGCTTCACACTGGCTTAGCCTCTGGAGCAATGTCCCTCAGTGGAAGAGACTTTTAAAAGTCCTGATTTTGTGCTCCATTCCTCCGCCACTTGCCCGGAGACGGCCCCTCCCCCCATGATCTATCTTCCCGTCATTTTAGAATCACTTCTCCACCAGTCCTACCTTTCAGATAGTGGCTGATTTTCTGTTTCTAGAATTGCTGTTCTTCTTCTCTTCGTTCTCCCATTGGATATGTAGGTGTTTGAAATGTTTAGATAAGCTATCGAGTTGATCTAGTACTACGTGATGTAGTCTCCACCGGCTAATCAAGATTATTATTTTTGTGTGCATTGGTGATGGGCAGTGTTGGTGGAGATGCCTCGATGGGCGCCAAAGATACTTGGGCTCTACGACCGCCAGCATCCAGACTGAGAATTGGCCACAATCAGGACGGTGAGCACAAGAGCTGTCCAAATTGCAATCATGGATCCCCGAACTTGGAACACTATTGGGACTGCCTTCTTCAGTCCACATTGCTTAGTCCCAGGAGAACAGAAAATCCTCCATGGGACTAAATGAAAGCCCCGCCCACATCCTCTCACCTCGCTACAGAATTCAGCAGGCCTTAGGTTTTGTGGAGTGGGTTGAAAGTCAGGTTTCACAAGCACACCAGACCCACGAATATTAACATCACCATATTTGGCCCAGACACCAAACACTCTGAATGGAAGGCATGAAGAGACTCTGCAGAGGACGAGCCCACAAGAGAGTGGACAGCCACAACACAACACCAGAGGGCATGTCACACACACCTGAGACTCTCTCAAGTGCCAACCCTTGGGCACTCCATGAGCTCTTCTGTCTAAAGAATTTAGCTTCAGGTTAGATAACAGAATGCACGTTTCGAATACCGAGAAGACAGAGACTTCTGTAGATTCACGTTGTCTTCCTGAAACTGCCCCAAAAGCCTTTCCCGTTGGCTTCACAAGGGGATTGGTTCTCTTCCAACATGCTCCGTGCTTCCTCCCGTGAGCTCCAAACAGATTAGTCCGTCCTGGGACTAAGCTTCTTGGGTGTAGGGACTGCCTTTAATGATTTGTCACCCGGGAAAATGGGGAGGCATTTATGGCACGATTTCTGGAGATGCACGAAGAACTCGTGTCCTCACTGTTGAAGCCTCCAGACATGTCTTTGGTATGGTTGCGGGTGTTAACTCTGAGCTTTCCTCGGAGGGCAGGGGGCACTTTAACTGGTCCAAATCATCCTCATAGGGTATGAGGACCATGAACATGTGTATGGCGTGGAGTTCCCCGTGTGAGTCAGCTTGTTCTCCTGAATCTTTCTTGACATTAGGTTGGTAAGATGGAATTGTGGATTCTTCCCATCTCAAGAGTGGAGAGGGGTGGTGTTGACAGTCCCGGCCAAAGACTACAAATTCAGCCATGGAGAAGGTGACCAAAGATCGCTTCACAAACTGTTTAGGGAAATATCCAGTCTGCTCCAGCGGTTGGGAGTGATTTTGATACTCCTGGCTGACCCAGGACTACTCCATCAAGGTGAAGTGATGAAGCGTGATTTGGTGAGGGGTGGTTGCTAGGACTTCAGAGCTTTGTGAAGTCACAGAAGCTGATTTCACTGAAGCAGCAATCCCATTCTCATGACATATGTGTCCTATGGCTTTATGTAGAAAGCCCTGGGAAGGAACAAGAAAGAGCCCTGTTAGCCTGACCATGAACTCAGGGTTTTTTTTTCCTGTTTCTTTCCCAGTTTGACTTTCTATATAAAGAGAAAAAGAAAACGATGTTCTGTATACCATTCTTTAGACCAACATTTCTCCAGAGGGAGCAAGGTGTTCCTATTTCCACTGCAATTTCTAGAGATCTCAATCAACAGCGAGGCCTCTTGGCTACCATTAGGTCTCTGGGAGGTTGGATATCCTTGGGTGAGAGGGTCCATTCTTAGCTTCTGGTCACTATGGTTTCTTGGGTGTAAGGTGTGCCTTTGGTACTTGGTCAGCTTGGAATGTGAGGGAAGGAAGAAGGAAGGTAAGTCACAATTCCAGGAAAACTGCCAGGGCAGGGATGCGTTGTGCTGTCTATGTCCTTCTCTGCTAGTATCCTGAAACAGCAGTCCCAAGGGATGAAGGCTCTGTCTACATGACATTACCTTAAACAGCGTTGCAAAGGCTTCATGGAGAGTGAAACTCTGCATGATCGCTAGCCAGAAAGAAAGAGGCCTGGTAAGCACACCTTGTCATCATTAGTTAATGCTACATGCCATTGTCATGGGGAGAGCCATGTTGAGCAACTCTCTTTATTCAGATGAAAATGAAGGGCCAACATCCATGGCCTGCCATGCCCCCTCTAGCATCACTGTGGAAGGAGCCGAGATACCCTTTTAAGGGCTAGTGGATAAAGATGATTATGAAGATGATCATAAAGAAGATGATTTCTAAATGAAAATGCAAGCAGACCAGGGGAAATATCCGATTGCTTCACTCCTATGTGGCCCATGTGGAATACCATGGATATGAATAGTATTAAGGGAAAATGGAAGGAGAAGATGTCAGTCAGGGAGATGCAGCAGGAGAAACTCAGGAGTTTGGTGACCAACCTAAGGGTTACAGGAGGATAAGACCTGCCATAAGGAGGGAACTGCTTAATGGGTATGGAGGTGTTGGGGCATTATATGAAGATGAGCACTTGGTGGTATATGCAATTAAAGAATTAGGGAATACTATGCCAAAAATCGTAGGATGGATGAAAGGCTGGCTTGCAGAAATTAAAAAAAATAGTGAATAGAAAGCAAAACAGGCCCTTTCACATGGAGATGAAGGAGGAAAGAGAAGAGAAATTCATTCTAGTTTTATTATCTTACTGATTAAAGTTGTATGCAATTGGTTTCCTGTAAGGTCCTTATGTGAATTGGGACTTTGGACATTGTCCATTAGGGTCTTCCCTCTTCCTACATTTTGGGTTTAGAAGAGAAAAGCTGACATTACTAACAAATGTCTCGAATTGTGGACCCGTTAATTGATTTGAATGTGGCTTTCTGTGTTTTGGGAGATGTTTGAAGACTGCTTCAAACGCCTCAAATGCTGCTTCAAATGTCATTACATGAGACATCAGATATGTATGACTCATGATCTTGTCATGGTAGTGTGTATGTGTCTTGGAATTTATCCTGTTCTCTCCGGTATTGGATTTGCTTGCATATTTGTGTGGAGGGATCTTTTAGTTAAGGCTGTTTAATTAAATAATTAATCAATTCTTGATAGGTAAAGGGGTTAACTTATCCTTTTGGACGGTTTGTTTTTGATTCTCTAAGCTCTTGTTTTTTATGGTATTTCTCTGAATTTTGCTTCCATGAGTGCTATTCCTCATATGCTGCCTAAATTCTGTGGCATTCTTTTAAGTGTGTGTGTGTGTGTGTGTGTTTCTGTGTGTGTGTGTGTGTGTGTTGTACAAAACGCTAAAAATGATATTTTAAGTGATATGAAGCTGCTCTATTCCAGATCACAATTCACTTTCAAACACAATGGAAACTCACGTTCCATCCCGTTCAGCCACATTTCCTGCATTGAATGTCCCATTTGATCCACTTTTAGAAAGGCAGATTCTGACTAGCCTGCCTATAACAAACACCAAATTTTGTGTGCCTGGTTAGAGTCGAATTGCCTGTCCCTTTTTCTTGCTTGTTCACATGTTTCTTTGCTCTGATGAGTGAGTGAAATCGTATGGTAGTTGTCTTTCTAGGACTGACAGATAAGACACAGCCCAGTGCTCTCTCCCATTCTTCCACATGTTACAAGCAGCAAGAATACCTTCTTGCTTATGGCTCCATAAGAGTCCGCAGTGCATTTGGAGGACAGGGAGATGGGAGAAGTTTCTGGGAGCTCCAGGCCTGTCTTCAGCCTTCAGCCCAACCAGAAGTTGACCACATCAATGGAAACATGGCCTAAATGGAGCTGAAGCCTAGAAATCACACTCCACAGCAAAAGAGAGAAGAAGTCACAGAGACCATGGGAGAATTGTGTAGACAGGATTTATGGGAGAATTGGACAGTTGGTGCTTCAGAGGGCAGGGAGCCATGGCCAAAGGCATAGGCCCAGGGGAGAGGAGCACACTTAGAACCCACAATTTGAATATTGACCCCTAGTTGTTGGCGGAGAAAAGGAAAGTCTCTGAAGGACATGATTTCTTGCAACCCAAGTGACATGAGGCCCAGGGATTCCAGATCAGCATCCTTTGAAGACATAGACTCAGAACAGCAGAACACTGTGTATCTCCTGGAGAGGAAACCGGCAAGCAAAAAACCTGGGATGGAACAAAAAGATCCCTGTTTTCCTGATCATGAACTCAGGTGGTGTTTTCTGTTTTTTTCCGACATTCACTTTCTATACAGAAAGGAAAACGAAGTTCTGTATACCATTCTTTAGACCAACATTTCTCCAGAGAGAGCAAGTGTTCCTATTTCCACTGCAATTTCTAGAGATCTCAATCAACAGCGAGGCCTCTTCACTACCATTATGGTTCTGGGAGGTTGGATGTCCTAGGTGAGAGGGTCCATTCTTAGCTTCTGGTCCCTATGGTTTCTCGGGTGTAAGGTCTGCCTTTGGTGCTTGGTCAGCTTGGAAGGTGAGGGAAGGAAGATGGGAAGGCAAGTCACAATTCCAGGAAAATTTCCTGGGCAGGGATTCATTGTGCTGTCCGTGTCCTTATCTGCCAGTGTCCTAAAACACCAGTCCCAAGGGATGAAGGCTCTGTCTACCTGACATTCCCTTATACAGTGTTGCAAACGCTTCATGGAGAGTGAAATTCTGCATGATCGCTACCATGAAAGAAAGAGCCCGGTTCAACACTCCTTGTCGTCATTAGTTAATGCTAGATGCGGTAGTCATGGGGAGAGCCATGTTGAGCAACGTTCTTTATTCCGATGAAAATGAAGGGCCAACATCGATGGCCTGCCATTCCCGGTCTAGCATCACTGTGGAAGGAGCCGAGATACCCTTTAAAGGGCTAGTGGATAAAGATGATTATGAAGATGATAATAAAGAAGATGATTTCCAAATGAAAATGCAAGCAGACCAAAGGAAATATCCGATGGCTTCACTCCTTTGTGGCCCATGAGGAATACCATGGACACGAATCGTCATAAGGGAGAACAGAAGGAGAAGAAGTCAGACAGGGAGACGCACTAGGAGAGACTCAGGACTTTGGGGTACAAGCTTAGGGTTACAGGAGGATAAAACCTGCCATAAAGCTGAAACTGCTTAATGGGTATGGAGGTGGTGTGGCATTTTATGAGGATCAGCACTTGGTGTTATATTCCATTAAAGAATCAGGGAACACTATGTCCAAAAACGTAGGATGGATGAAAAGCTAGCTTGCTGAATATAAGAAACAATAGTGAATAGAAAGCAAAACCGGCCGTTTCACATGGAGATGAAGGAAGAAAGAGAAGAGAAATGAATTCTAGTTTTATTATCTTAATGATTAAAATTGTATGCAATTGGTTTACTGTAAGGTCCGTATGTGAATTGGGTCCTTGGACAATGTCCATTAGAGTCTTCATACGTCCAACATTTTGGGATTAGATGAGAAAAGCTGACATTACTAACAAATGTCTCGAATTGTGGACCAGTTAATTGATTTGAATGTGGTATCTTTGTGTTGGGAGATGTTTGAGGATTGCTTCAAAAGCCTCAAAAGCGGCTTCAAAAGTCATTTTGAGATGTCAGGTATGTATGACTCATGATCTTGTCAGGGTAGTGCTTAGGTGTCTTGGAATTTATCCTTTTTTCTCTGGTATTGGATTTGCTGGCATGCTTGTTTGGTTGGGTCTTTTAGGTTAGGTTGTTTAATTAATTAATTAATTAATTCTTGATAGGAAAGGAGTTAACTTATCCAGTTTGGATGGTTTTTTACTTTGATTCTCTAAGCTTTTGTTTTTTTTTGACATTTTCTCTGAATTTTGCTTCCATGAGTGCTATTCCTCACTTGCTACCTAACTTCTGTGGGATTCTTTTGAGTGTGTGTGTGTGTGTGTGTGGGTGGGTGTGTGGGTGGTTGGTTCAAAATTCTAAAAATGATATTTTAAGAGATATGAAGCTGCTCTATTCCAGATCACAATTCACCTTCAAACACAGTGGAAACTCACGTTCCATCCCGTTCGGCCACATTTCCTGCATTGAATGTCCCATTTGATCCACTTTTAGAAAGGCAGATTCTGACTAGCCTGCCTGGAACAAACACCAAATTTTGTGTGCCTGGTTAGAGTCGAATTACCTGGCCCATTTTCTTGCTTTTTCACATGTTTCTTTACTCCGATGAGTGAGTGCAAACGTATGGAAGTTGTCTTTCTGGCACTGACAGATAAGACACAGCCCAATGCTCTCTCACATGTCACAAGGAGCAAGAATGCCTTCTTGCTTATGGCTCCATAAGAGTCTGCAGTGCATTTGGAGGACAGGGAGATGGGAGAAGTGTCTGGGAGCTCCAGGCCTCTCTTCAGCCATCAGCACAACCAGAAGATGACCACATCAATGGAAACATGGCATAAATGGAGCTGAAGCCAATAAATCACATTCCACAGCAAAAGAGAGAAGAAGTCACAGAGACCATGGGAGAAGGGTGTAGACAGAGCTTATGGGAGAGTTGGGCAGTTGGTGTTTCAGAGGGTCAGGAGCCATAGCCAAAGGCAAAGGCCCAGGGAGAGGAGCACACTTAGAACCCACAATTCGAATATTGACCCCTAGCTGTTGGCGGAAAAAAAGGAGAGTGTCTGAATGACATGAGTTATTGCAACCCAAGGGTCTTGAGGCCCAGGGATTCCAGAGGAGCATGCATTGCAGACACTGACTCCAGAACTGCAGAACACTGTGTATCTCCTGGAGAGGACACTGGCAAGTAACCAGGTGCAGACAGCCTGGAAATCATGATCAGAGACAATACCTGTTGACACCGTGGTAAGATCACTATTTCTTTGTGTGCCTTCGTGATGGGCAGTGTTATTGGAGATGCCTCGATTGGCTCCCAAGATACTTGGGCTCTACGACCGCCAACATCCAGACAGAATTGGCCACAGGCAGGACGGTGAGGTCATTAGCTGCCCAAACTGCAATCACGGATTCCCAAACCTGGAACACTGTTGGGACTGCCTTCCTTAGGCCACGTTGCTTAGTCCCAGGAAAACAGAAAAACCTGCAGGAGACTAAAATAAATCCCTGCTCACATCCTCTCACCTGGCCACAGAATTCCGCAGGCCTTACGTTTTGTGGAGTGGGTGAAAGTCACGTTTCACAAGCACACCAGACCCACGAAGCTTAACCTCACCTAATTTGGCCCAGACACCAAACAATCGGAATGGATGGCAAGGAGAGCCTCTGTACAGGACGAGCCCACAGGAGAGTGGACAGCCACAACACAACCCCTGAGGGCATGTCACACACACGTGAGACTGTCTCAAGGGCCAGCCCTTGGGCTTTCCATGAGGTCTTCTCTCTAACGAAATTAGCTTCAGTGTAGATAACAGAATGCATGTTCCGAATACCGAGAAGACAGAGACCTTTTGTAGATTCACGTTGTCTTCCTGAAACTGGCCTGGAAGCCTTTTCCAATGGATTCACATCGGGATTGGTTCTCTTCCAACATGCTCCATGCTTGCTCCTGTGAGCTCCAAACAGATGAGTCCGTCCTGGGCCTAAGCTTCTAAGGTGTAGGGTCTGCCTTTAATGTTTGGTCAGCCGGGAAAACGGTGCAACCTATATGGCACGATTTCTGGAGATGCACGAAGAACTCGTGTCCTCACTGTTGAAGCCTCCAGACATGTCTTTGGCATTGTTGCGGGTGTTAATTCTGAGCTTTCCTTGAGCGCGGGGGGGGGGGGGGCGCTTTCCTGGTCAGAAGCATCCTGATAGGGTGTGAGGAACATGAACATGTGTTTGGCGTGGAGTTCCTGTTTGAGGCTGATCGTACTCCTGAATCTTTCTTGTCCTTACGTGGGTAAGATGGAATTGTGGATTCTTGCCCTTCTCAGGAGTCCAGAGTGGTGGTGGTGACAGTCCTGGCCAAAGACTACAAATTCGGTCATGGAGAAGTTGACCCCAAATCTCTTCACAAACTGTTTGGGGAAATACACTGTTAGCTCCATCAGTTTGGAGTTATTTTGATACTCATGGCTGACCCAGAACTACTCCAGCAAGGTGAAGTGATGAAGCGTGCTTTGGGGAGGAGTGGTTGCTAGGACCTCAGACGTTTGTGAGGTCACAGAAGCTGACTTCACTGAAGCGGCAATTACATTCTCATGACATAGGAGTCCTATGGCTTTAAATAGAATGACCTGAGAAGGAACAGGAAAGAGCCCTGTTTGCCTGATCATGAACTCAGGTGGTCTTTTCTGTTTCTTTCCCACTTCCACTTTCAATACAAAGAGAAAAGAAAATGATGTTCTGTATACCATTCTTTAGACCAACATTTCTCCAGAGGGAGCAAGTTGTTCCTATTTTCACTGCAATTTCTAGAGATTTCAAACAACAGCGAGGCTCTTGGCTACCATTGGTTCTCTGGGAGGTTGGATATCCTTTGGCGAGAGGGTCCATCCTTAGCTTCTGATCCCTATGGTTTCTCGGGTGTAAGGTCTGCCTTTGGTGCTTGGCCAGCTTGGAAGGTGAGGGAAGGAAGAAGGAAGGGAAGTCACAATTCCAGGAAAATTGCCAGGTCAGGGATTCGTTGTGTTGTCCGTGTCCTTATCTGCTAATGTCCTGAAACAGCAGTCCCAAGTGATGAAGGCTCTGTCTACCTGACCTTCCCTTAAATAGCGTTGCAAAGTCTTCATGGAGAGTGAAACTCTGCATGATCGCTACCCGGAAAGAAAGAGGCCTGGTCAGCTCTCCTTGTCATCATTAGTTAATTCTACATACCATAGTCATGGCAAGAGCCATGTAGAGCAACTCTCTTTATTCAGATGAAAATGAAGGGTCAACATCGATGGCCTGCAATGCCCCCTCTAGCATCACTGTGCAAGGAGCCAAGATACCCTTTTAAGGGCTAGTGGATAAAGATGATTATGAAGATGATGATAAAGAAGATGATTTCCAAATGAAAATGCAAGCAGACCAAGGGAAATATGTGATGGCTTCACTCCTATGTGGCCCAAGTTGAATACCATGGACCTGAATTGTAGTAAGGGAAAAGGGAAGGAGTTGAAGTCACACAGGGAGACGCATCAGGAGAGACTCAGGACCTGGGGACCAAGCTGAGGGTTCTAGGAGGATAAGATCTGCCATAAAGAGGGAACTGCTTAATGGAAATGGAGGTGGTGTGGCATTATATGAGGATGAGCACTTGGTGGTATATGCAATTAAGGAATCAGGGAACACTATGTCAAAAATCGTAGGATGGATGAAAGGTTGGCTTGCCGAAATTAAGAAGAAATAGTGAATAGAAAGCAAAACAGGCCCTTTCACATGGAGATGAAGGAAGAAAGGGAAGAGAAATGAATTCTAGTTTTATTATCTTACTGATTAAAATTGTATGCAATTGGTTTCTGTTAAGGTCCTTATGTGAATTGGGTCTTTGGACATTGTCAATTAGAGTCTTCTCTCTTCCTACTTTTTGGGATCAGATAAGAAAAGCTGACATTACTAGCAAATGTCTCGAATTGTGGACCATTTAATTTATTTGAATATTTCTTTCTCTGTGTTGGGAGATGTTTGAGGACTGCTTCAAAAGCCTCAAAAGCGGGGAGGAGTCAAGATGGCGGAGAAGTAGCAGGCTGAGACTACATCAGGTAGCAGGAGATCAGCTTGATAGCTTATCTAAAAATTGCAAACACCTACAAATCCAATGGGAGATCGAAGAGAAGAAGAACAGCAATCTAGAAATAGAAAATCAACCACTTTCTGAAAGGTAGGACTGGCGGAGACGTGAATCTAAAACACCAGGAAGATAGATTGCGGGGGGAGGGGCCGGCTCCCAGCAAGCGGCAGAGGAAGGGAGCACAAAATCAGGACTTTTAAAAGTCTGTTCCACTGAGGGACATTGCTCCAGAGGCTAAACCAGGGTGAATCCCATGCGGGGTCAGCGTGGCCCCAGGTCAGGCAGCGTCACAGAAGGATCGGGGGTGTTGGAGTGTCACAGAGATTGCAGGTATTAGAACAGAGAAGCCGGCTGCAGAGACAGAGCCGAGTACTGAACTCTCAGCTCGGGATTACCTTGATCTGGTCGCCGACTGGGTGAGCTCCAAGCGCGGCAAGAGACTGGGGATACGGGAGTGATTGGGTGCTGTCCTCTGGGTGCGCACTGAGGAATGGGGCCCCAGGCTCTCAGCTCCTCCAGGCTGGAGACTAGGAGGCCGCCATTTTCATTCCCGTCCTCCGGAACTGTACGGAAAGCGTTCAGGGAACACAATCTCCCAAAAGCGAACCTGAGGCTATTACTTAGTCCGGCCCCCGGCAAGGGCGGTGCAATCCATCCTCGGGCAAAGACACTTGAGAGTCACTACAACAGACCCCTCCCCCAGAAGATCAACAAAATATCCAGCCAGAACGAAGTTCATCTATCAAGGAAAGCAGGTTCAATTCCTAAGACAGCAGCGCAATTCCAGAGGAGGAGAAAGCAAAGCATGGAACTCATGGTTTCTCCCCATGATTCTTTAGTCTTGCAGCTAATTCCATTTTTTTTTCAATTTTTTTTCTTTTTTTCTTTTTTCTTCTTCTGCGTAATTTTTTAAAAGTTTTACCCTTTTCTTTTTTAACGTTTTTTAACTAGATTATCTAAATATATATATTTTTTTCTTTCGTTTTAATATTTTTTCTTTGTTTTTTTTTTTAATTTTTTCTTTTTTTTTTTTTCTGAACCTCTTTTTATCCCCTTTCTCCCCCCCCACAATTTGGGGTCTCTTCTGATTTGGTTACAGCACATTTTTCTGTGGTCTCTGCCACACATTTAGTATTTTAATTGGCCCTTCATATCCTCTTATCTGGACAAAATGACAAGGCAGGAAAAATCAACCCAATCAAAAGAACAAGAGACAGTACCGAAGTGCAGGGACCTAATCAACACTGACATTGATAATATGTCAGATCAAGAGTTCAGAATGACGATTCTGAACGTTCTAACTGGGCTCGAAAAAGGCATGGAAGATATTAGAGAAACCCTCTCTGGAGATATAAAAGCCATTTCTGGAGAAATTAAAGAACTAAAATCTAACCAAGTAGAAATCAAAAAAGCTATTAATGAGGTGCAATAAAAAATGGAGGCTCTCACTGCTAGGATCAATGAGGCAGAAGAAAGAATTAGTGATATAGAAGACCAAATGACAGAGAATAAAGAAGCCAAGCAAAAGAGGGACAAACAGCTATTGGACCACAAGGGGAGAATTCGAGATATGAGACACCATAAGACGAAACTACATTAGAATAATTGGGATTCCAGAAGAAGAAGAAACAGAGAGGGGAGCAGAAGGTCTATTGAGAGAATTATTGGAGAGAATTTCCCTAATATGGCAAAGGGAACAAGCATCAAAATCCAGGAGATGCAGAGAAGCCCCCTCAAAGTCAACAAGAATAGGTCCACACCCCGTCACCTAATAGTAATATTTACAAGTCTTAGTGACAAAGAGAAAATCCTGAAAGCAGCCCAGGAAAAGAAGTCTGTAACATACAATGGTAAAAATATTAGATTGGCAGCAGACTTATCCACAGAGACCTGGCAGGCCAGAAAGAGTGGGCATGATATATTCAGAGCACTAAACGAGAAAAACATGCAGCCAAGAATACTCTATCCAGCTAGGCTATCATTGAAAATAGAAGGAGAGATCAAAAGCTTCCAGGACAAACAAAAACTGAAAGAATTTGCAAACACCAAACCAGCTCTACAGGAATATTGAAAGGGGTCCTCTAAGTAAAGAGAGAGCCTAAAAGTAGTAGATCAGAAATGTACAGAGACAATATACAGTAACAGTCATCTTATTGGCTAATAATGGCACTAAGTTAATATCTCTCAATAGTTACCCTGAATGTTAATGGGCTAAATGCCCTAATCAAAAGACACAGGGTATCAGAATGGATAAAAGAACAAAACCCATCAGTATGTTGCCTACAAGAAACTCATTTTAGACACGAAGACACCTCCAGATTTAAAGTGAGGGGGTGGAAAACAATTTACCATGCTAATGGGCATCAGAAGAAAGCTGGGGTGGCGATCCTTATATCAGATCAATTAGATTTTAAGCCAGCGACTATAATAAGAGATGAGGAAGGACACTATATCCTACTCAAAGGGTCTGTCCAACAAGAAGATCTAACAATTTTAATTATCTATGCCCCTAACGTGGGAGCAGCCAACTATATCAACCAATTAATAACAAAATCATAGAAACACATCAATAATAATACAATAATAGTAGGGGATTTGAACACTCCCCTAACTGTAATGGACAGATGATCCAAGCAAAGATCAACAAGGAAATAAAGGCCTTAAATGACACAGAGAACCAGATGGACATCACAGATATATTCAGAACATTTCATCCCAAAGCAACAGAATACACATTCTTCTCTAGTGCACATGGAACCTTCTCCAGAATAGATCACATCCTGTGTCACAAATCAGGTCTCAACTGGTATCAAAAGATTAGGATCATTACGTGCATATTGTCAGATCATAATGCTCTGAAGCTAGAACTCAATCACAAGAGGAAAGCTGGAAAGAACCCAAATACATGGATGCTAAACAGCATCCTTCTAAAGAATGAATGGGTCAACGAGGAAATTAAAGAAGAACTGAAAATATTCATGGAAACAAACGATAATGAAAACACAACAGTTCAAAATCTGTGGGACACAGCAAAGGCAGTCCTGAGAGGAAAATATATAGCGGTACAAGCATTTCTCAAGAAACAAGAAAGGTCTCAAGTTCACAACCTAACCCTACACGTAAAGGAGCTGGAGAAAGAACAGGAAAGAAACCCTAAACCCAGCAGGAGAAGAGAAATCATAAAGATCAGAGCAGAAATCAATGAAATAGAAATGAAAAAAAAAATACAATAGAAAAAATCAATGAAACTAGGACCTGGTTCTTTGAAAGAATCAATAAGATTGATAAACCCCTGGCGAGACTCATCAAAAAAAAAAAAAAAAGAGAGAGAGAGAAGGGACCCAAATAAATAAAATCATGAATGAAAAAGGAGAGATCACAACTAACACCAAAGAAATACAGACAATTATAAGAACATACTATGAGCAAATCTATGTCAACAAATTTGACTATCTGGAAGAAATGGATGCATTCCTAGAGACATATAAACTACCACAACTGAACCAGGAAGAAATAGAAAACCTGAACAGGCCCATAACCAGTAAGGAGATTGAAACAGTCATCAAAATTCTCCAAACAAAAAAAAGCCCAGGGCCAGACGGCTTCCCAGGGGAATTCTACCAAACATTTAAAGAAGAATGAATTCATATTCTCCTGAAACTGTTCCAAAAAATAGAAATGGAAGGAAAACTTCCAAACTCATTTTATGAGGCCAGCATCACCTTGATCCCCAAACCAGACAAGGATCCCACCAAAAAAGAGAACTACAGACCAATATCCTTGATGAACACAGATGCAAAAATTCTCGCCAAAATTCTAGCCAATAGGATTCAACAGTACATTAAAAGGATTATTCACCATGATCAAGTGGGATTTATTCCAGGGCTGCAGGGTTGGTTCAACATCGGCAAAACAATCAATGTGATAGAACACATTAATAAAAGAAAGAACAAGAACCATATGATACTCTCAATATATGCTGAAAAAGCATTTGACAAAGAGCAGCATCGCTTCCTGATCAAAACTCTTCAAAGTGTAGGGACAGAGGGCAAATACCTCAATATTAACCAAGCCATCTATGAAAAACCCACCGCAAATATCATTCTCAATGGAGAAAAACTGAAAGCTTTTCCGCTAAGGTCAGGAACACGGCAGGGATGTCCATTATCACCACTGCTATTCAACATAGTACTAGAAGTCCTAACCTCAGCAATCAGACAACAAAAGGAGATTAAAGGCATCCAAATTGGCAAAGAAGAAGTCAAACTATCACTCTTCGCAGATGATATGATGCTATATGTGGAAAACCCAAAAGACTCCACTCCAAAACTGCTAGAACTTGTACAGGAATTCAGTAAAGTGTCAGGATAGAAAATCAATACACAGAAATCAGTTGCATTTCTCTACACCAAAAACAAGACAGAAGAAATAGAAATTCAGGAGTCATTCCCATTTACAATTGGACCCAAAACTATAATATACCTAGGAATAAACCTAACCAAAGAGGCTAAGAATCTATACGCAGAAAATTATAAAGTACTCATGAAAGAAATTGAGGAAGACACAAAGAAATGGAAAAATGTTCCATGCTCCTGGATTGGAAGAATAAATATTGTGAAAATGTCTATGCTACCTAAAGCAATCTACACATTTAATGCAATCCCTATCAAAATAACTTCCATTTTTTTTCAAAGAAAGGGAACAAATAATCCTAAAATTTATATGGAACCAGAAAAGACCTCGAATAGCCAAAGGAATATTGAAAAAGAAAGCCAAAGTTTGTGGCATCACAATTCTGGACTTCAAGCTCTGTTACAAAGCTGTCATCATCAAGACAGCATGGTACTGGCACAAAAACAGACACATAGATCAGTGGAACAGAATAGAGAGCCCAGAAATCGACCCTCAACTCTATGGTGAACTAATCTTCGACAAAGCAGGAAAGAATGACCAATGGAAAAAAGACAGCCTCTTCAATAAATGGTGCTGGGAATCTTGGACAGCCACATGCAGAAAAATGAAATTGGAACACTTTCTTACATTACACACGAAAATAGACTCAAATTGGATGAAGGACCTCAATGTGAGAAAGGAATCCATCAAATCCTTGAGGAGAATGCAGGCAGCAACCTCTTCGACCTCAGCCGTAGCAACATCTTCCTAGGAACAACGGCAAAGGCAAGGGAAGCAAGGGCAAAAATGAACTATTGGGATTTCATCAAGATCAAAATCTTTTGCACAGCAAAGGAAACAGTTAACAAAACCAAAAGACAACTGACAGAATGGGAGAAGATATTTGCAAACGATATATCAGATAGAGGGCTAGTATCCAAAATCTATAAGGAACTTAGCAAACTCAATACCCAAAGAACAAACAATCCAATCAAGAAATGGGCAGAGGACATGAACAGACATTTCTGCAAAGAAGACATCCAGATGGCCAACAGACACATGAAAAAGTGCTCCACGTCACTCGGCATCAGGGAAATACAAATCAAAACCACAATGAGATATCACCTCACATCCGTCAGAATGGCTAAAATTAACAAGTCAGGAATTGACAGATGCTGGCGAGGATGCGGAGAAAGGGGAACCCTCCTCTTTTGGTGGGAATGCAAGCTGGTGCAACCACTCTGGAAAACAGCATGGAGGTTCCTCAAAAGGTTGAAAATAGAACTACCCTATGAACCAGCAATTGCACTACTGGGTATTTACCCTAAAGATACAAACATAGTGATCCGAAGGGGCACGTGTACCCGAATGTTTATAGCAGCCATGTCTACAATAGCCAAACTATGGAAAGAACCTAGATGTCCATCAACAGATGAATGGATAAAGAAGATGTGGTATATATACACAATGGAATACTATGCAGCCATCAAAAGAAATGAAATCTTGCCATTTGCGACGACGTGGATGGAACTAGAGGGTATCATGCTTAGTGAAATAAGTCAGTCGGAGAAAGACAACTATCATATGCTCTCCCTGATATGAGGACATGGAGAAGCAACATGGGGGGTTAGTGGGATAGGAGAAGAATAAATGAAACAAGATGGGATTGGGAGGGAGACAAACCATAAATGACTCTTAATCTCACAAAACAAACTGGGGTTTGCTGGGGGGAGCTGCGATTGGGAGAGGGGGAGGGGGCTATGCTCATTGGGGAGGGTAAGTGTTATCGTGAGTGCTGTGAAGTGTGTAAACCTGGCGATTCACAGACCTGTACCCCTGGAGATAAAAATACATTATATGTTCTCTTAAAAAAAGAACAACAAATTGGAAAGGGAGGCGAACCCAAAGAGACTATGGACTCTGAAAAACAACCTGAGGGTTTTGAAGGGTCATGGGTGGGATGTTGGGGGAACAGGTGGTGGGTAATAGGGAGGGCACGTTTTGCATGGAGCACTGGGTGTTTTGCAAAAACAATGAATACTGTTATGCTGAAAAACAAATAAAATGTATAAAATACAAAAAAAAAAAATGAAACTAGATCCAGTAGTGGCTGGGTTCCCCTCTTGCCTCTGCATAATTCCTGCCATGGCCCTCCTGGTCAAGAATGCAATTAAATTGACTTTGGGTCAAAATCTCATTTTGACCACCACACACGCCATCAAGGGCCTTCTCCGGACTCCACCAGACCAATGGATGACAAACACCTGAGTTATGGGGTATCAGGGCCTCCTCTTCAACAAACCAAGAGTGACCATCTGCCCCCTGGCAGTGCTAAGTCCAACCACGCTGCTGCCAGAGGAGCTGGCTGATCATCCACATGTCTTGGGGAGGTCCTACCCCAAGTTTCAGGTATAAGGCCGGATCTCAGAGACATTCCCCTCCCGGATGCCGAGATGACTCTGTTCACAGATGGGAGTAGCTACATGGTCAATGGAAAAGGTTATACAAAGCGTTGAATGGCTAACTCATCAGCCAACTGTGCACTACTGTTACTTTTTGGCCCCTGGATTATAAACACCCTAATGTCATTTGTACCAAAGAAAATTAGAGCGATAAAAATGTTAGTCTTACATGCTCAATATAACCCCCTTACAACAGGAGAACATAGAACTGGATGAATAGTCAAGGATTTGACTGATTTCCAAAGAAAAGAGGGGAATGTAGGGGCCTGATTAGGCAGAGGAACTGTAAACCCTGGATATAGGGGCGGGCCAGGCCAGATAGCCATATCCAATCAGTGGGGTAAGCATATATTAACTGTGGTGAGTTGAAATCTCATTGGCCACCTGTCTTGGGCCGGGCTCAACCACCTCTATAAAGGTCAGTCTGTGAGGCTGTGTTGGGGGGAAGTAGGAGGTGTTAGAATAGCCGTTGGAGAAGTGGGAGGAGTTAGAATGGCAGTTAGAATGGCAGTTAGAATAGCAGTTAGAGTAGTCGTTAGGGTAACCTTTTGGAGCCATTAGGGTAGTAATAGGAGTGATAGCGTCGGGGTCATCGGGAGCAGCGCCGCTCCAAGCCGCGGCCCCGTGACCAGCGGCCTCGCCTCCCCCAGCTGCAGCCTCGCCACCAGGGGCCTCGCAGCCCCAAGCCACAGCCCCGCCGCCAGGGGCCTCGCCGCCCTGAGCCGCAACCCCACCGCGACCAGCCTTGCCGCCTCCAGCAGCCTCGCTGCCCCAAGCCACAGCCCTGCCGCCAGGGGCCTCGCCGCCCTAGGCCGCAGCCCCACTGCGACCAGCCTCACCACCTCCAGCAGCCTCGCTGTCCCCAGCTGCGGCCCTGCTGCCAGCGGCCTCACCGCTCTGATCCATGACCTTGCTGGAGTGGCCTGGTACAGAGAGGCCTCGCCAGAGCGGCGTCTTTCCAGGGAGTGGCCTCATTGGCATGCAGCCCCATCCTTGATCGGCCTCATCTAGAGCGGCCTCTTCATCGTCAAAGCGGCCTCGTCCAGAGTGTGGCCTCGTCTGGGGAGTGGCCTTGCTGGAGTGGCATCATGGGGAGCAGAGTCTGTGTCATTAGGGTTGTCATCCTCATCGTCCTCCTCATCCTCACCTCTTTGTCATCGGGAGTGGCATCCTTGTCGTTGTCACCTCTGCGTAAGAGATGGCCCCGACCGGTCGGTTTGATTCTCGAGCAGCATCGCCCCGGGCACAGACAAGAGCAGCAGTGGCAGTGGCGCCACCTCAAGTGGCATCGCCCCGGGCACCACCTAGAGCAGCAGCAGCAGCGTCACCACCTCGAGCGGCACCACCCCGTGCACCAGAGCAGCAGTGGCAGCGGTGCCATGTGAGTGGCACCGCCCAGAGCAGCAGCAGGCAGCGGCACCACCGCAAGCAGCACCGCCCAGAGCAGCAGTGGCAGTGGCGCTGCCACGAGTGATGCCACCCTGAGCCAGAGTATCAGCAGCAGCGCCGCCACAAGCAGCCACACCGCCTTGGGCAGTGCCGCCATCAGGAGCAGACTCTCAGGAGCCAATGGTGCAGCCACGCTGGGAGTGGGTCTGTGGTACTGTGAGGGTGAGGCAGGGAGCCTCCAGAAGGGACCCCAGCGACTGGGAGGCGGTGGTCCCCAGCAAGACTCAGGCACCTACTGGTCAGTTTGGTTTCTAATGCAGTTTGGTTTCTGATGCAGTTTGGTTTCTAATGCAGTTTGGTTTCTGATGCAGTTTGGTTTCTAATGCAGTTTGGTTTCTGATGCAGTTTGGTTTCTGATGCAGTTTGGTTTCTGATGCAGTTTGGATTCTGATGCATGGCACGAAATAAAACTTTGCTTGATTTTCGCTTTGTGTCAGTCTCGTTCCTTTGATCACGGACCCTAACAAGGACCATGAACATGTGTATGGCGTGGAGTTCCTATGTGAGGCTGCTTGTACTCCTGACTCTTTCTTGACCTTCCGTTGGTAAGATGGAATTGTGGATTCTTGCCCCTCTCAGGTGTCCAGAGGGTTGGTGGTGACAGTCCCGGCCAAAGACTACAAATTTGTCCATGGAGAAGGTGACCCCAAATCGCTTCAACCACTGTCTTGGGGAAATACCCAGGCCGCTCCAGCAGATTGGCGTGATTTTGATACTCCTGGCTGACCCAGAACTACTCCAGCCAGGTGAAGTGATGAGGCGTGGTTTGGTGAGAAGTGGTTGCTAGGACCACAGAGCTTTGTGATGTCACAGAAGCCGACTTCACTGAAGCAGCACTCCCATTCTCATGACATATGGGTCCTATGGCTTCACATAGAAATTCCTGTGAAGGAAAAGGAAAGAGCCCTATTAGCCTGATCATGATCTCAGGTGGTCTTTTCTGTTTCATTCCCACTTCCCCTTTCTATACAAAGAGAAAAGAAAATGATGTTCTGTCTACCATTCTTTAGACCCACATTTTTTCAGAGAGAGCAAGGTGTTCCTATGTCCACTGCAATTTCTAGAGATCTCAATCAACAGCAAGGCCTCTTGGCTACGACTAGGTCTCCAGGAGGTTTGATATACTTGGGTGAGAGGGTCCATTCTTAGCTTCTGTTTCCTATGGTTTCTCGGCTGTAAGGTCTGCCTTTGGTGCTTGGTCAGCATGGAAGTTGAGGGAAGGAAGAAGGGAAGGAAATTCACCATTCCAGGGAAATTGCAAAGGCAGGGATGCCTTGTGCTGTCCGTGTCCTTAACTGCTAGTGTCCTGAAATACCAGTCCTAAGGGATGAAGGTTCTGTCTACCTGACATTACCTTAAACACCGTCACAAAGGCTTCATGGAGAGTGAAATTCTGCATGATCACCACCCCTAAAGAGAGAGCCCTGGTCAGCACTCCTTGTCATCATTAGTTATTGCTCCATGCCATAGTCATGGGGAGAGCCATGTTGAGCAATTCTCTTTATTCAGATGAAAATTAACGGCCAACATCGATGGCGTGCGATGCCCCCTCTAGCATCACAGTGGAAGGAGCCGAGATCCCCTTTTAAGGGCTATTGGATAAAGATGATTATGAAGATGATGATAAAGAAGATGATTTCCAAATGAAAATGCAAGCAGACCAAGGGAAATATCCTATGACTTCACTCCTAGGTGGCCCAGGAGGAATACCATGGACATGAGTAGTAGGAAGGAAAAACGGAAGGAGAAGAATTCAGACAGGGAGACGCACCAGGAGTGACTCAAGCTATGGGGACCAAGCTGAGCATTACAGGAGGATAGGACATGCCATAAAGAGGGAAGTAGTTAATGGGTAGTGAGGTGTTGTGGCATTATATGAGGTTAAGCACATGGTGGTATATGCCATTAAAGAATCAGGGAACACTATGTCAAAAACTTCCAATGGATGAAAGTCTTGCTTGCTGAATATAAGAATAAATAGGGAATAGAAAGCAAAACAGGCTGTTTCACATGCAGGAGAAGAAAGAGAGAGAAGATAAATGAATTCTCGTTTTATTATCTTACTGATTAAATTGTATGCAATAGGTTTCCTATAAGGTCCTTATGTGAATTGAGTCTTTGGACATTGTAAGTAGAGTCTTCCCTCTTCCCACATTTAGGGAATAGATGAGAAAAGCTGACATTACCATTAAATGTCTCGAATTGTGGACCAGGGAATTGATTTGAACCTGGTTTTCTTTGTGTTGGGAGGTGTTTGAGGACTGCTTCAAAAGGCTCAAATCTGCTTCAAAATCATTACCTGAGACGTCAGATATGTATGACTCATGATCTTGTCATGGTAGTGCGTATGTGACTTGGAATTTATCCGTTTCTCTCCGGTATTGGATTTGCTGGCATTATTGTGTGGAGGGGTCTTTTAGGTAAGATTGTTTAATTAATTAATTAATTCTTGATAGGTAAGTAGTTAACTTATCCAGTTTGGACTCTTTGTTTCTTTGATTCTCCAAGCTTTTGTTTTTTTATGATATTTTTTTCTGAATTTTTCTTCCAAGCGTGCTATATCACACTTGCTCCCTAACTTCGGGGGGACCCTTTTAAGTGTGTGGTGTGTGTGTGTGTGTGTGTGTGTGTGTGTGTGTGTGTGTGTGTGTTGTGTCGTGTGTGTGTGTGTTTCACAAAACGCTGAAAATGATATTTTAAGAGATATGAAGCTGCTCTATTCCAGATCACATTACACCTTCAAACACAGTGAAAACTCACTTTACACCCCATTTGGCCACAATTCCTGCATTGAATGTCCCATTTGATCCTCTTTTAGAAAGGCAGTTTCTGACTAGCCTGCCGGAACAAGTACCACATTTCTCCAGGGAGAGCAAGGTGTTCCTATTTCCACTGCAATTTTTAGAGATCTCAATCAACCGTGAGGCCTCTTGCTACCATTAGGTCTCTGGGAGGTTTGATATCCTTGGGTGAGAAGGTGCATTCTTAGATTCTGTTCCCTATGGTTTCTTGGCTGTGAGGTCTTCCTTTGGTGCTTGGTCAGTATGGAAGTTGAGGAAGGAAGAAGGGAAGGAAATTCATCATTCCAGGAAAATTGCCAAGGCAGGGATGGGTTGTGCTGTCCGTGTCCTTAACTGCTAGTGTCCTGAAATACCAATCCTAAGGGAAGAAGGCTTTGTCTACCTGACATTACATTAAACACCATTGCAAAGGCTTCATGCAGAGTGAAATTCTGCATGATCGCCACCCCTAAAGAAAGAGCCCTGGTCAGTACTCCTTGTCATCATTATTTAATGCACAATGCCATTTTTGTTGGGAGAGCCATGTTGAGGAACTCTCTTTATACAGATGAAAATGAACGGCCAACATCGATGGCAAACGATGCCCCCTCTAGCATCACAGTGGAAGGAGCCGAGATCCCCTTTTAAGGGCTATTGGATAAAGATGATTATGAAGATGATGATAAAGAAGATGATTTCCAAATGAAAATGCAAGCAGACCCAGGGATATATCCTATGGATTCACTCCTAGGTGGCCCATGAGGTATACCATGGACATGAGTATTAGTAATGGAAAATGAAAGGATTAGAATTCAGTGAGATGCACCAGGAGAGGCTCAGACTCTGGGGATAAAGCTGAGGGTTAGAGGAGAACAGGACATGATGTAAAGAGGTAACTCTATAAGGGTAGTGTGGTGGTGTGGCATTATATGAGGATGAGCCCTTGATGGTATATGTAACTAAAGAATCAGGGAACACTATGTCAAAAAACGTTAGATGGATGAAAGACTGGCTTGCCAAATATAAGAAAAAATAATGACGGGAAAGCAGAACAGGCCATTTCACATGTAGGTGAAGAAAGAAAGAGTAGAGAAATGAATTCTAGTTTTATTATCTTACTGATTAAAATGGTATGCAATTGGTTTCCTAAAAGGTCCTTATGTGAATTGGGTCTTTGGACATTGTAAATCAGAGTCTTGCCTCTTCCAACATTTTGGGAATAGATGAGAAAAGCCGACACTACCATTAAATGTCTCGAGTTGTGCACCAGGGAATTGATTTGAACCTGGCTTTCTGTGTGTTGGGAGATGTTTAAGGATTGCTTCAAAAGCCTCCAAAGCTGCTTCAAAAGATATTACCTGAGACGTCAAATATGTTTGACTCAAGATCTTGTCATGGTAGTGCGTATGTGACTTGGAATTTATCCTTTTCACTCCGGTATGCTGGTATACTTGTGTGGAGTGGACTTTTAGGTAAGGTTGTTTAATTAATTAATTAATTCTTGAAAGGTAAGGAGTCAACTTATCCAGTTTGGACTGTTTGTTTCTTTGATTCTCTGAGCTTTTGTTTTTTAATGGTATTTTCTCTGAATTTTGCTTCTATGAGTGCTATTCCTCACTTGCTCCCTATCTTCTCTGGGACTCTTTTTAGTGTGTTTGTGTGTGTGTGTGTGTGTGTGTGTGTGTGTGTGTGTGTGTGTGTGTGTTTCACAAAACGCTGAATGATATTTTAAGAGATATGAAGCTGCTCTATTCCAGATCACATTTCACCTTCAAACACAGTGGAAACTCACGTTACCCCCATTCGGGCGCAATTCCTGCATTGAATGTACATTTGACCGACTTTTAGAAATGCAGTTTCTGACTAGCCTGCCTGGAACAAACACCACACTTTGTGTCGCTGGCGAGAGTCTAATTTCCTGTCCCTTTTTCTTGCTTTTTCACATGTTTCTAAAATCCCATGAGTGAGTGCAATCATATGGTAGTTGTCTTTCTGTGACTGACAGATACGATATAGCCCGATGCTCTCTCCCTTTCTGCCACATGTCAAAAGGAGCAAGAATGCCTTCTTGCTTATGGCTTCATAAGAGTCCACAGTGCATTTGTAGCACATGGAGATGGTAGAAGTGCCTGGGAGCTCCAGGCTTGTCTTCAGCCATCAGCACAAGTAGAAGATGACAAAATCAATGTAAACATGGCATAGGCATATATGGACCTGAAGCCTAGAACTCATACTCCACAGCGAAAGAGAGAAGAAGGCATGCGACCATGGGAGAAGGATGTAGACAGGGATTATGGGAGAATTGGATGTTTGGTGTTTCAGAGGGCAGGGATCCATGGCCAAAGACAAAGGCCCAGGGGAGAAGAGCACACTTAGAACCCACAATTTGAATGTCGACCCAGAGCTGTTGGCGGAGAAATGGAGAGTGTCTGAATGACATGAGTACTTGCAACCCAAGGGTCTTGAGGCCCGGGGATTCCACATCAGCATGATTTGCAGACATAGACTCCAGAACTGCAGAACACTCTGTATCTCGTGGAGAGGACACCAGCAAGCAACCAGGTGCAGACAGCCTGGGAACCATGATCAGAGACAATAACTGTTGACACTGTGTTAAGATTATCATTTCTTGGTGTGCTTTGGTGATGGGCAGTGTTCGAGGAGGTACCTCGATGGGCGCCAAAGAACTTGGCGCCAAAGAACAACTGCCAGCATCAAGACTGAGAAGTGGCCACAGGTAGGACAGTGAGGACATTAGCTGCCCAACCAGCAATCACGGATTCCCATACCTGGAAAACTGTTGGGACTGTCTTCTTCAGGCCACGTTGCTTAGTCCCAGTAGAACAGGAAATCCTGCAGCGGACTAGAAGAAAGCCCTGCCCACATCCTCTCACCTGGCCACAGAATTCAGCAGGCCTGAAGTTTTGTGGAGTGGGTTGAAAGTCACGTTCATTGGCACACCAAATATACGAAGCTTAACCTCACCATATTTGGCCCAGACCCCACACACTCTGAATGGAAGGCAATGAGAGCCTCTGCAGAGGACGAATCCACAGTAGAGTGGACAGCCACAACACAACCCCAGAGAGCATGTCACACACACCTGAGACTCTCTCAAGTGCCAGCCTTTGGGCACTCCATGAGCTATACTTCCTAAGGAAATTATCTTCAGGGTAGATAAGAGAAGGCAGGTTTAAAATACAGAGAAGACAGAGACCTTTTGTAGATTCATGTTGTATTCCTGAAACTTGCCCGAAAGCCTATTCCAAAGGATTCCCGTGTGAATTGGTTCTCTTCCAAGAGGCTCCGTGCTTGCTCCTGTGAGCTCCATTCAGGTGAGTCCGTCCTGGGCCTAAGCCTCTAGGGAGTAGGTTCTGCCTTTAATGTTTGGTGAGCTGTGAATATTGGGAGGCATTTATGGCACGATTTCTGGAGATGCAAGAAGAACTCGTGTCCTCACAGTTGACGACTCCGGACATGTCTTTGGTATGGTTCTGGGTGTTAACTCTGAGCTTTCCTTGGTGGGTGGGGGGCGCTTTTACTGGTCAGAAGCATCCTGAAAATGTGTGAGTACCATGAACATGTGTATGGAATGGAGTTCCCCGTGTGAGGCTGCTTTTACTCCTGACTCCTTCTTGACCTTATGTTGGTAATATGGAATTGTGGATTCTTGCCCCTCTCAGGTGTCCAGAGGTTTGGTGGTGACAGTTCTGGCCAAAGACTACAAATTCGGACATGGAGAAGGTGATCCCAAATCGCTTCCCAAACTCTCTTGGGGAAATACCCAGGCAGCTCCAGCGGATTGGAGTGATTTTGATACTCCTGGCTGACCCAGAACTACTCCAGCCAGGTGAAGTGATGAGGCGTGGTTTGGTGAGGAGTGGTTGCTAGGAACTCAGAACTTTGTGACGTCACAGAAGCTGACTTCACTGAAGCAGCAATCCCATTCTCATGATTTCTGAGTCCTATGGCTTCATGTAGAAATTTCTGGGAAGGAAAAAGAAAGAGCCCTGTTAGCCTGATCATGATCTCAGTTGGTCTTTTCTATTTCATTCCCACTTCCACTTTCTCTACAAAGAGAAAAGAAAACGATGTTCTGTGTACAATTCTTTAGACCGACATTTCTCCAGAGAGAGCAAGGTGTTCCTCTTTCCCCTGCAATTTCTACAGATCTCAATCGACAGCGAGTCCTCTTGGCTACTACTAGGTCTCTGGGAGGTTGGATATCCTTGGGTGAGAGGGTCCATTCTTAGCTTCTGTTTCCTATGGTTTCTTGGCTGTAAGGTCTGCCTTTGGTGCTTGGTCAGTATGGAAGTTGAGGAAGGAAGAAGGGAAGGAAATTCATCATTCCAGGAAAATTGCCAAGGCAGGGATGGGTTGTGCTGTCCGTGTCCTTAACTGCTAGTGTCCTGAAATACCAATCCTAAGGGAAGAAGGCTTTGTCTACCTGACATTACATTAAACACCGTTGCAAAGGCTTCATGCAGAGTGAAATTCTGCATGATCGCCACCCCTAAAGAAAGAGCCCTGGTCAGTACTCCTTGTCATCATTATTTAATGCACAATGCCATTTTTGTTGGGAGAGCCATGTTGAGGAACTCTCTTTATACAGATGAAAATGAACGGCCAACATCGATGGCATACGATGCCCCCTCTAGCATCAGAGTGGAAGGAGCCGAGATCCCCTTGTAAGGGCTATTGGATAAAGATGATTATGAAGATGATGATAAAGAAGATGATTTCCAAATGAAAATGCAAGCAGACCAAGGGATATATCCTATGGATTCACTCCTAGGTGGCCCATGAGGTATACCATGGACATGAGTATTAGTAATGGAAAATGAAAGGATTAGAATTCAGTGAGACGCACCAGGAGAGACTCAGACTCTGGGGATAAAGCTGAGGGTTAGAGGAGAACAGGACATGATGTAAAGAGGTAACTCTATAAGGGTAGTGTGGTGGTGTGGCATTATATGAGGATGAGCCCTTGATGGTATATGTAACTAAAGAATCAGGGAACACTATGTCAAAAAACGTTAGATGGATGAAAGACTGGCTTGCCAAATATAAGAAAAAATAATGACGGGAAAGCAGAACAGGCCATTTCACATGTAGGTGAAGAAAGAAAGAGTAGAGAAATGAATTCTAGTTTTATTATCTTACTGATTAAAATGGTATGCAATTGGTTTCCTAAAAGGTCCTTATGTGAATTGGGTCTTTGGACATTGTAAATCAGAGTCTTGCCTCTTCCAACATTTTGGGAATAGATGAGAAAAGCCGACACTACCATTAAATGTCTCGAGTTGTGCACCAGGGAATTGATTTGAACCTGGCTTTCTGTGTGTTGGGAGATGTTTAAGGATTGCTTCAAAAGCCTCCAAAGCTGCTTCAAAAGATATTACCTGAGACGTCAAATATGTTTGACTCATGATCTTGTCATGGTAGTGCGTATGTGACTTGGAATTTATCCTTTTCACTCCGGTATGCTGGTATACTTGTGTGGAGTGGTCTTTTAGGTAAGGTTGTTTAATTAATTATTTAATTCTTGAAAGGTAAGGAGTCAACTTATCCAGTTTGGACTGTTTGTTTCTTTGATTCTCTGAGCTTTTGTTTTTTAATGGTATTTTCTCTGAATTTTGCTTCTATGAGTGCTATTCCTCACTTGCTCCCTATCTTCTCTGGGACTCTTTTTAGTGTGTTTGTGTGTGTGTGTGTGTGTGTGTGTGTGTGTGTGTGTGTGTGTGTGTGTGTGTTTCACAAAACGCTGAATGATATTTTAAGAGATATGAAGCTGCTCTATTCCAGATCACATTTCACCTTCAAACACAGTGGAAACTCACGTTACCCCCATTCGGGCGCAATTCCTGCATTGAATGTACATTTGACCGACTTTTAGAAATGCAGTTTCTGACTAGCCTGCCTGGAACAAACACCACACTTTGTGTCGCTGGCGAGAGTCTAATTGCCTGTCCCTTTTTCTTGCTTTTTCACATGTTTCTAAAATCCCATGAGTGAGTGCAATCATATGGTAGTTGTCTTTCTGTGACTGACAGATACGATATAGCCCGATGCTCTCTCCCTTTCTGCCACATGTCAAAAGGAGCAAGAATGCCTTCTTGCTTATGGCTTCATAAGAGTCCGCAGTGCATTTGTAGCACATGGAGATGGTAGAAGGGCCTGGGAGCTCCAGGCTTGTCTTCAGCCATCAGCACAAGTAGAAGATGACAAAATCAATGTAAACATGGCATGGGCACGTATGGACCTGAAGCCTAGAACTCATACTCCACAGCGAAAGAGAGAAGAAGGCGTGAGACCATGGGAGAAGGATGTAGACAGGGATTATGGGAGAATTGGATGGTTGGTGTTTCAGAGGGCAGGGATCCATGGCCAAAGACAAAGGCCCAGGGGAGAAGAGCACACTTAGAACCCACAATTTGAATGTCGACCCAGAGCTGTTGGCGGAGAAATGGAGAGTGTCTGAATGACATGAGTACTTGCAACCCAAGGGTCTTGAGGCCCGGGGATTCCACATCAGCATGATTTGCAGACATAGACTCCAGAACTGCAGAACACTCTGTATCTCGTGGAGAGGACACCAGCAAGCAACCAGGTGCAGACAGCCTGGGAACCATGATCAGAGACAATAACTGTTGACACTGTGTTAAGATTATCATTTCTTGGTGTGCTTTGGTGATGGGCAGTGTTCGAGGAGGTACCTCGATGGGCGCCAAAGAACTTGGCGCCAAAGAACAACTGCCAGCATCAAGACTGAGAAGTGGCCACAGGTAGGACAGTGAGGACATTAGCTGCCCAACCAGCAATCACGGATTCCCATACCTGGAAAACTGTTGGGACTGTCTTCTTCAGGCCACGTTGCTTAGTCCCAGTAGAACAGGAAATCCTGCAGCGGACTAGAAGAAAGCCCTGCCCACATCCTCTCACCTGGCCACAGAATTCAGCAGGCCTGAAGTTTTGTGGAGTGGGTTGAAAGTCACGTTCATTGGCACACCAAATATACGAAGCTTAACCTCACCATATTTGGCCCAGACCCCACACACTCTGAATGGAAGGCAATGAGAGCCTCTGCAGAGGACGAATCCACAGTAGAGTGGACAGCCACAACACAACCCCAGAGAGCATGTCACACACACCTGAGACTCTCTCAAGTGCCAGCCTTTGGGCACTCCATGAGCTATACTTCCTAAGGAAATTATCTTCAGGGTAGATAAGAGAAGGCAGGTTTAAAATACAGAGAAGACAGAGACCTTTTGTAGATTCATGTTGTATTCCTGAAACTTGCCCGAAAGCCTATTCCAAAGGATTCCCGTGTGAATTGGTTCTCTTCCAAGAGGCTCCGTGCTTGCTCCTGTGAGCTCCATTCAGGTGAGTCCGTCCTGGGCCTAAGCCTCTAGGGAGTAGGTTCTGCCTTTAATGTTTGGTGAGCTGTGAATATTGGGAGGCATTTATGGCACGATTTCTGGAGATGCAAGAAGAACTCGTGTCCTCACAGTTGACGACTCCGGACATGTCTTTGGTATGGTTCTGGGTGTTAACTCTGAGCTTTCCTTGGTGGGTGGGGGGCGCTTTTACTGGTCAGAAGCATCCTGAAAATGTGTGAGTACCATGAACATGTGTATGGAATGGAGTTCCCCGTGTGAGGCTGCTTTTACTCCTGACTCCTTCTTGACCTTATGTTGGTAATATGGAATTGTGGATTCTTGCCCCTCTCAGGTGTCCAGAGGTTTGGTGGTGACAGTTCTGGCCAAAGACTACAAATTCGGACATGGAGAAGGTGATCCCAAATCGCTTCCCAAACTCTCTTGGGGAAATACCCAGGCAGCTCCAGCGGATTGGAGTGATTTTGATACTCCTGGCTGACCCAGAACTACTCCAGCCAGGTGAAGTGATGAGGCGTGGTTTGGTGAGGAGTGGTTGCTAGGAACTCAGAACTTTGTGACGTCACAGAAGCTGACTTCACTGAAGCAGCAATCCCATTCTCATGATTTCTGAGTCCTATGGCTTCATGTAGAAATTTCTGGGAAGGAAAAAGAAAGAGCCCTGTTAGCCTGATCATGATCTCAGTTGGTCTTTTCTATTTCATTCCCACTTCCACTTTCTCTACAAAGAGAAAAGAAAACGATGTTCTGTGTACAATTCTTTAGACCGACATTTCTCCAGAGAGAGCAAGGTGTTCCTCTTTCCCCTGCAATTTCTAGAGATCTCAATCGACAGCGAGTCCTCTTGGCTACTACTAGGTCTCTGGGAGGTTGGATATCCTTGGGTGAGAGGGTCCATTCTTAGCTTCTGTTTCCTATGGTTTCTTGGCTGTAAGGTCTGCCTTTGGTGCTTGGTCAGTATGGAAGTTGAGGAAGGAAGAAGGGAAGGAAATTCATCATTCCAGGAAAATTGCCAAGGCAGGGATGGGTTGTGCTGTCCGTGTCCTTAACTGCTAGTGTCCTGAAATACCAATCCTAAGGGAAGAAGGCTTTGTCTACCTGACATTACATTAAACACCGTTGCAAAGGCTTCATGCAGAGTGAAATTCTGCATGATCGCCACCCCTAAAGAAAGAGCCCTGGTCAGTACTCCTTGTCATCATTATTTAATGCACAATGCCATTTTTGTTGGGAGAGCCATGTTGAGGAACTCTCTTTATACAGATGAAAATGAACGGCCAACATCGATGGCATACGATGCCCCCTCTAGCATCAGAGTGGAAGGAGCCGAGATCCCCTTGTAAGGGCTATTGGATAAAGATGATTATGAAGATGATGATAAAGAAGATGATTTCCAAATGAAAATGCAAGCAGACCAAGGGATATATCCTATGGATTCACTCCTAGGTGGCCCATGAGGTATACCATGGACATGAGTATTAGTAATGGAAAATGAAAGGATTAGAATTCAGTGAGACGCACCAGGAGAGACTCAGACTCTGGGGATAAAGCTGAGGGTTAGAGGAGAACAGGACATGATGTAAAGAGGTAACTCTATAAGGGTAGTGTGGTGGTGTGGCATTATATGAGGATGAGCCCTTGATGGTATATGTAACTAAAGAATCAGGGAACACTATGTCAAAAAACGTTAGATGGATGAAAGACTGGCTTGCCAAATATAAGAAAAAATAATGACGGGAAAGCAGAACAGGCCATTTCACATGTAGGTGAAGAAAGAAAGAGTAGAGAAATGAATTCTAGTTTTATTATCTTACTGATTAAAATGGTATGCAATTGGTTTCCTAAAAGGTCCTTATGTGAATTGGGTCTTTGGACATTGTAAATCAGAGTCTTGCCTCTTCCAACATTTTGGGAATAGATGAGAAAAGCCGACACTACCATTAAATGTCTCGAGTTGTGCACCAGGGAATTGATTTGAACCTGGCTTTCTGTGTGTTGGGAGATGTTTAAGGATTGCTTCAAAAGCCTCCAAAGCTGCTTCAAAAGATATTACCTGAGACGTCAAATATGTTTGACTCGTGATCTTGTCATGGTAGTGCGTATGTGACTTGGAATTTATCCTTTTCACTCCGGTATGCTGGTATACTTGTGTGGAGTGGTCTTTTAGGTAAGGTTGTTTAATTAATTATTTAATTCTTGAAAGGTAAGGAGTCAACTTATCCAGTTTGGACTGTTTGTTTCTTTGATTCTCGGAGCTTTTGTTTTTTAATGGTATTTTCTCTGAATTTTGCTTCTATGAGTGCTATTCCTCACTTGCTCCCTATCTTCTCTGGGACTCTTTTTAGTGTGTTTGTGTGTGTGTTTGTGTGTGTGTGTGTGTGTGTGTGTGTGTGTGTGTGTGTGTGTGTGTGTTTCACAAAACGCTGAATGATATTTTAAGAGATATGAAGCTGCTCTATTCCAGATCACATTTCACCTTCAAACACAGTGGAAACTCACGTTACCCCCATTCGGGCGCAATTCCTGCATTGAATGTACATTTGACCGACTTTTAGAAATGCAGTTTCTGACTAGCCTGCCTGGAACAAACACCACACTTTGTGTCGCTGGTGAGAGTCTAATTGCCTGTCCCTTTTTCTTGCTTTTTCACATGTTTCTAAAATCCCATGAGTGAGTGCAATCATATGGTAGTTGTCTTTCTGTGACTGACAGATACGATATAGCCCGATGCTCTCTCCCTTTCTGCCACATGTCAAAAGGAGCAAGAATGCCTTCTTGCTTATGGCTTCATAAGAGTCCGCAGTGCATTTGTAGCACATGGAGATGGTAGAAGGGCCTGGGAGCTCCAGGCTTGTCTTCAGCCATCAGCACAAGTAGAAGATGACAAAATCAATGTAAACATGGCATGGGCACGTATGGACCTGAAGCCTAGAACTCATACTCCACAGCGAAAGAGAGAAGAAGGCGTGAGACCATGGGAGAAGGATGTAGACAGGGATTATGGGAGAATTGGATGGTTGGTGTTTCAGAGGGCAGGGATCCATGGCCAAAGACAAAGGCCCAGGGGAGAAGAGCACACTTAGAACCCACAATTTGAATGTCGACCCAGAGCTGTTGGCGGAGAAATGGAGAGTGTCTGAATGACATGAGTACTTGCAACCCAAGGGTCTTGAGGCCCGGGGATTCCACATCAGCATGATTTGCAGACATAGACTCCAGAACTGCAGAACACTCTGTATCTCGTGGAGAGGACACCAGCAAGCAACCAGGTGCAGACAGCCTGGGAACCATGATCAGAGACAATAACTGTTGACACTGTGTTAAGATTATCATTTCTTGGTGTGCTTTGGTGATGGGCAGTGTTCGAGGAGGTACCTCGATGGGCGCCAAAGAACTTGGCGCCAAAGAACAACTGCCAGCATCAAGACTGAGAAGTGGCCACAGGTAGGACAGTGAGGACATTAGCTGCCCAACCAGCAATCACGGATTCCCATACCTGGAAAACTGTTGGGACTGTCTTCTTCAGGCCACGTTGCTTAGTCCCAGTAGAACAGGAAATCCTGCAGCGGACTAGAAGAAAGCCCTGCCCACATCCTCTCACCTGGCCACAGAATTCAGCAGGCCTGAAGTTTTGTGGAGTGGGTTGAAAGTCACGTTCATTGGCACACCAAATATACGAAGCTTAACCTCACCATATTTGGCCCAGACCCCACACACTCTGAATGGAAGGCAATGAGAGCCTCTGCAGAGGACGAATCCACAGTAGAGTGGACAGCCACAACACAACCCCAGAGAGCATGTCACACACACCTGAGACTCTCTCAAGTGCCAGCCTTTGGGCACTCCATGAGCTATACTTCCTAAGGAAATTATCTTCAGGGTAGATAAGAGAAGGCAGGTTTAAAATACAGAGAAGACAGAGACCTTTTGTAGATTCATGTTGTATTCCTGAAACTTGCCCGAAAGCCTATTCCAAAGGATTCCCGTGTGAATTGGTTCTCTTCCAAGAGGCTCCGTGCTTGCTCCTGTGAGCTCCATTCAGGTGAGTCCGTCCTGGGCCTAAGCCTCTAGGGAGTAGGTTCTGCCTTTAATGTTTGGTGAGCTGTGAATATTGGGAGGCATTTATGGCACGATTTCTGGAGATGCAAGAAGAACTCGTGTCCTCACAGTTGACGACTCCGGACATGTCTTTGGTATGGTTCTGGGTGTTAACTCTGAGCTTTCCTTGGTGGGTGGGGGGCGCTTTTACTGGTCAGAAGCATCCTGAAAATGTGTGAGTACCATGAACATGTGTATGGAATGGAGTTCCCCGTGTGAGGCTGCTTTTACTCCTGACTCCTTCTTGACCTTATGTTGGTAATATGGAATTGTGGATTCTTGCCCCTCTCAGGTGTCCAGAGGTTTGGTGGTGACAGTTCTGGCCAAAGACTACAAATTCGGACATGGAGAAGGTGATCCCAAATCGCTTCCCAAACTCTCTTGGGGAAATACCCAGGCAGCTCCAGCGGATTGGAGTGATTTTGATACTCCTGGCTGACCCAGAACTACTCCAGCCAGGTGAAGTGATGAGGCGTGGTTTGGTGAGGAGTGGTTGCTAGGAACTCAGAACTTTGTGACGTCACAGAAGCTGACTTCACTGAAGCAGCAATCCCATTCTCATGATTTCTGAGTCCTATGGCTTCATGTAGAAATTTCTGGGAAGGAAAAAGAAAGAGCCCTGTTAGCCTGATCATGATCTCAGTTGGTCTTTTCTATTTCATTCCCACTTCCACTTTCTCTACAAAGAGAAAAGAAAACGATGTTCTGTGTACAATTCTTTAGACCGACATTTCTCCAGAGAGAGCAAGGTGTTCCTCTTTCCCCTGCAATTTCTAGAGATCTCAATCGACAGCGAGTCCTCTTGGCTACTACTAGGTCTCTGGGAGGTTGGATATCCTTGGGTGAGAGGGTCCATTCTTAGCTTCTGTTTCCTATGGTTTCTTGGCTGTAAGGTCTGCCTTTGGTGCTTGGTCAGTATGGAAGTTGAGGAAGGAAGAAGGGAAGGAAATTCATCATTCCAGGAAAATTGCCAAGGCAGGGATGGGTTGTGCTGTCCGTGTCCTTAACTGCTAGTGTCCTGAAATACCAATCCTAAGGGAAGAAGGCTTTGTCTACCTGACATTACATTAAACACCGTTGCAAAGGCTTCATGCAGAGTGAAATTCTGCATGATCGCCACCCCTAAAGAAAGAGCCCTGGTCAGTACTCCTTGTCATCATTATTTAATGCACAATGCCATTTTTGTTGGGAGAGCCATGTTGAGGAACTCTCTTTATACAGATGAAAATGAACGGCCAACATCGATGGCATACGATGCCCCCTCTAGCATCAGAGTGGAAGGAGCCGAGATCCCCTTGTAAGGGCTATTGGATAAAGATGATTATGAAGATGATGATAAAGAAGATGATTTCCAAATGAAAATGCAAGCAGACCAAGGGATATATCCTATGGATTCACTCCTAGGTGGCCCATGAGGTATACCATGGACATGAGTATTAGTAATGGAAAATGAAAGGATTAGAATTCAGTGAGACGCACCAGGAGAGACTCAGACTCTGGGGATAAAGCTGAGGGTTAGAGGAGAACAGGACATGATGTAAAGAGGTAACTCTATAAGGGTAGTGTGGTGGTGTGGCATTATATGAGGATGAGCCCTTGATGGTATATGTAACTAAAGAATCAGGGAACACTATGTCAAAAAACGTTAGATGGATGAAAGACTGGCTTGCCAAATATAAGAAAAAATAATGACGGGAAAGCAGAACAGGCCATTTCACATGTAGGTGAAGAAAGAAAGAGTAGAGAAATGAATTCTAGTTTTATTATCTTACTGATTAAAATGGTATGCAATTGGTTTCCTAAAAGGTCCTTATGTGAATTGGGTCTTTGGACATTGTAAATCAGAGTCTTGCCTCTTCCAACATTTTGGGAATAGATGAGAAAAGCCGACACTACCATTAAATGTCTCGAGTTGTGCACCAGGGAATTGATTTGAACCTGGCTTTCTGTGTGTTGGGAGATGTTTAAGGATTGCTTCAAAAGCCTCCAAAGCTGCTTCAAAAGATATTACCTGAGACGTCAAATATGTTTGACTCATGATCTTGTCATGGTAGTGCGTATGTGACTTGGAATTTATCCTTTTCACTCCGGTATGCTGGTATACTTGTGTGGAGTGGTCTTTTAGGTAAGGTTGTTTAATTAATTATTTAATTCTTGAAAGGTAAGGAGTCAACTTATCCAGTTTGGACTGTTTGTTTCTTTGATTCTCGGAGCTTTTGTTTTTTAATGGTATTTTCTCTGAATTTTGCTTCTATGAGTGCTATTCCTCACTTGCTCCCTATCTTCTCTGGGACTCTTTTTAGTGTGTTTGTGTGTGTGTTTGTGTGTGTGTGTGTGTGTGTGTGTGTTTCACAAAACGCTGAATGATATTTTAAGAGATATGAAGCTGCTCTATTCCAGATCACATTTCACCTTCAAACACAGTGGAAACTCACGTTACCCCCATTCGGGCGCAATTCCTGCATTGAATGTACATTTGACCGACTTTTAGAAATGCAGTTTCTGACTAGCCTGCCTGGAACAAACACCACACTTTGTGTCGCTGGCGAGAGTCTAATTGCCTGTCCCTTTTTCTTGCTTTTTCACATGTTTCTAAAATCCCATGAGTGAGTGCAATCATATGGTAGTTGTCTTTCTGTGACTGACAGATACGATATAGCCCGATGCTCTCTCCCTTTCTGCCACATGTCAAAAGGAGCAAGAATGCCTTCTTGCTTATGGCTTCATAAGAGTCCGCAGTGCATTTGTAGCACATGGAGATGGTAGAAGGGCCTGGGAGCTCCAGGCTTGTCTTCAGCCATCAGCACAAGTAGAAGATGACAAAATCAATGTAAACATGGCATGGGCACGTATGGACCTGAAGCCTAGAACTCATACTCCACAGCGAAAGAGAGAAGAAGGCGTGAGACCATGGGAGAAGGATGTAGACAGGGATTATGGGAGAATTGGATGGTTGGTGTTTCAGAGGGCAGGGATCCATGGCCAAAGACAAAGGCCCAGGGGAGAAGAGCACACTTAGAACCCACAATTTGAATGTCGACCCAGAGCTGTTGGCGGAGAAATGGAGAGTGTCTGAATGACATGAGTACTTGCAACCCAAGGGTCTTGAGGCCCGGGGATTCCACATCAGCATGATTTGCAGACATAGACTCCAGAACTGCAGAACACTCTGTATCTCGTGGAGAGGACACCAGCAAGCAACCAGGTGCAGACAGCCTGGGAACCATGATCAGAGACAATAACTGTTGACACTGTGTTAAGATTATCATTTCTTGGTGTGCTTTGGTGATGGGCAGTGTTCGAGGAGGTACCTCGATGGGCGCCAAAGAACTTGGCGCCAAAGAACAACTGCCAGCATCAAGACTGAGAAGTGGCCACAGGTAGGACAGTGAGGACATTAGCTGCCCAACCAGCAATCACGGATTCCCATACCTGGAAAACTGTTGGGACTGTCTTCTTCAGGCCACGTTGCTTAGTCCCAGTAGAACAGGAAATCCTGCAGCGGACTAGAAGAAAGCCCTGCCCACATCCTCTCACCTGGCCACAGAATTCAGCAGGCCTGAAGTTTTGTGGAGTGGGTTGAAAGTCACGTTCATTGGCACACCAAATATACGAAGCTTAACCTCACCATATTTGGCCCAGACCCCACACACTCTGAATGGAAGGCAATGAGAGCCTCTGCAGAGGTCGAATCCACAGTAGAGTGGACAGCCACAACACAACCCCAGAGAGCATGTCACACACACCTGAGACTCTCTCAAGTGCCAGCCTTTGGGCACTCCATGAGCTATACTTCCTAAGGAAATTATCTTCAGGGTAGATAAGAGAAGGCAGGTTTAAAATACAGAGAAGACAGAGACCTTTTGTAGATTCATGTTGTATTCCTGAAACTTGCCCGAAAGCCTATTCCAAAGGATTCCCGTGTGAATTGGTTCTCTTCCAAGAGGCTCCGTGCTTGCTCCTGTGAGCTCCATTCAGGTGAGTCCGTCCTGGGCCTAAGCCTCTAGGGAGTAGGTTCTGCCTTTAATGTTTGGTGAGCTGTGAATATTGGGAGGCATTTATGGCACGATTTCTGGAGATGCAAGAAGAACTCGTGTCCTCACAGTTGACGACTCCGGACATGTCTTTGGTATGGTTCTGGGTGTTAACTCTGAGCTTTCCTTGGTGGGTGGGGGGCGCTTTTACTGGTCAGAAGCATCCTGAAAATGTGTGAGTACCATGAACATGTGTATGGAATGGAGTTCCCCGTGTGAGGCTGCTTTTACTCCTGACTCCTTCTTGACCTTATGTTGGTAATATGGAATTGTGGATTCTTGCCCCTCTCAGGTGTCCAGAGGTTTGGTGGTGACAGTTCTGGCCAAAGACTACAAATTCGGACATGGAGAAGGTGATCCCAAATCGCTTCCCAAACTCTCTTGGGGAAATACCCAGGCAGCTCCAGCGGATTGGAGTGATTTTGATACTCCTGGCTGACCCAGAACTACTCCAGCCAGGTGAAGTGATGAGGCGTGGTTTGGTGAGGAGTGGTTGCTAGGAACTCAGAACTTTGTGACGTCACAGAAGCTGACTTCACTGAAGCAGCAATCCCATTCTCATGATTTCTGAGTCCTATGGCTTCATGTAGAAATTTCTGGGAAGGAAAAAGAAAGAGCCCTGTTAGCCTGATCATGATCTCAGTTGGTCTTTTCTATTTCATTCCCACTTCCACTTTCTCTACAAAGAGAAAAGAAAACGATGTTCTGTGTACAATTCTTTAGACCGACATTTCTCCAGAGAGAGCAAGGTGTTCCTCTTTCCCCTGCAATTTCTAGAGATCTCAATCGACAGCGAGTCCTCTTGGCTACTACTAGGTCTCTGGGAGGTTGGATATCCTTGGGTGAGAGGGTCCATTCTTAGCTTCTGTTTCCTATGGTTTCTTGGCTGTAAGGTCTGCCTTTGGTGCTTGGTCAGTATGGAAGTTGAGGAAGGAAGAAGGGAAGGAAATTCATCATTCCAGGAAAATTGCCAAGGCAGGGATGGGTTGTGCTGTCCGTGTCCTTAACTGCTAGTGTCCTGAAATACCAATCCTAAGGGAAGAAGGCTTTGTCTACCTGACATTACATTAAACACCGTTGCAAAGGCTTCATGCAGAGTGAAATTCTGCATGATCGCCACCCCTAAAGAAAGAGCCCTGGTCAGTACTCCTTGTCATCATTATTTAATGCACAATGCCATTTTTGTTGGGAGAGCCATGTTGAGGAACTCTCTTTATACAGATGAAAATGAACGGCCAACATCGATGGCATACGATGCCCCCTCTAGCATCAGAGTGGAAGGAGCCGAGATCCCCTTGTAAGGGCTATTGGATAAAGATGATTATGAAGATGATGATAAAGAAGATGATTTCCAAATGAAAATGCAAGCAGACCAAGGGATATATCCTATGGATTCACTCCTAGGTGGCCCATGAGGTATACCATGGACATGAGTATTAGTAATGGAAAATGAAAGGATTAGAATTCAGTGAGACGCACCAGGAGAGACTCAGACTCTGGGGATAAAGCTGAGGGTTAGAGGAGAACAGGACATGATGTAAAGAGGTAACTCTATAAGGGTAGTGTGGTGGTGTGGCATTATATGAGGATGAGCCCTTGATGGTATATGTAACTAAAGAATCAGGGAACACTATGTCAAAAAACGTTAGATGGATGAAAGACTGGCTTGCCAAATATAAGAAAAAATAATGACGGGAAAGCAGAACAGGCCATTTCACATGTAGGTGAAGAAAGAAAGAGTAGAGAAATGAATTCTAGTTTTATTATCTTACTGATTAAAATGGTATGCAATTGGTTTCCTAAAAGGTCCTTATGTGAATTGGGTCTTTGGACATTGTAAATCAGAGTCTTGCCTCTTCCAACATTTTGGGAATAGATGAGAAAAGCCGACACTACCATTAAATGTCTCGAGTTGTGCACCAGGGAATTGATTTGAACCTGGCTTTCTGTGTGTTGGGAGATGTTTAAGGATTGCTTCAAAAGCCTCCAAAGCTGCTTCAAAAGATATTACCTGAGACGTCAAATATGTTTGACTCATGATCTTGTCATGGTAGTGCGTATGTGACTTGGAATTTATCCTTTTCACTCCGGTATGCTGGTATACTTGTGTGGAGTGGTCTTTTAGGTAAGGTTGTTTAATTAATTATTTAATTCTTGAAAGGTAAGGAGTCAACTTATCCAGTTTGGACTGTTTGTTTCTTTGATTCTCGGAGCTTTTGTTTTTTAATGGTATTTTCTCTGAATTTTGCTTCTATGAGTGCTATTCCTCACTTGCTCCCTATCTTCTCTGGGACTCTTTTTAGTGTGTTTGTGTGTGTTTGTGTGTGTGTGTGTGTGTGTGTGTGTGTGTGTGTGTGTGTGTTTCACAAAACGCTGAATGATATTTTAAGAGATATGAAGCTGCTCTATTCCAGATCACATTTCACCTTCAAACACAGTGGAAACTCACGTTACCCCCATTCGGGCGCAATTCCTGCATTGAATGTACATTTGACCGACTTTTAGAAATGCAGTTTCTGACTAGCCTGCCTGGAACAAACACCACACTTTGTGTCGCTGGCGAGAGTCTAATTGCCTGTCCCTTTTTCTTGCTTTTTCACATGTTTCTAAAATCCCATGAGTGAGTGCAATCATATGGTAGTTGTCTTTCTGTGACTGACAGATACGATATAGCCCGATGCTCTCTCCCTTTCTGCCACATGTCAAAAGGAGCAAGAATGCCTTCTTGCTTATGGCTTCATAAGAGTCCGCAGTGCATTTGTAGCACATGGAGATGGTAGAAGGGCCTGGGAGCTCCAGGCTTGTCTTCAGCCATCAGCACAAGTAGAAGATGACAAAATCAATGTAAACATGGCATGGGCACGTATGGACCTGAAGCCTAGAACTCATACTCCACAGCGAAAGAGAGAAGAAGGCGTGAGACCATGGGAGAAGGATGTAGACAGGGATTATGGGAGAATTGGATGGTTGGTGTTTCAGAGGGCAGGGATCCATGGCCAAAGACAAAGGCCCAGGGGAGAAGAGAACACTTAGAACCCACAATTTGAATGTCGACCCAGAGCTGTTGGCGGAGAAATGGAGAGTGTCTGAATGACATGAGTACTTGCAACCCAAGGGTCTTGAGGCCCGGGGATTCCACATCAGCATGATTTGCAGACATAGACTCCAGAACTGCAGAACACTCTGTATCTCGTGGAGAGGACACCAGCAAGCAACCAGGTGCAGACAGCCTGGGAACCATGATCAGAGACAATAACTGTTGACACTGTGTTAAGATTATCATTTCTTGGTGTGCTTTGGTGATGGGCAGTGTTCGAGGAGGTACCTCGATGGGCGCCAAAGAACTTGGCGCCAAAGAACAACTGCCAGCATCAAGACTGAGAAGTGGCCACAGGTAGGACAGTGAGGACATTAGCTGCCCAACCAGCAATCACGGATTCCCATACCTGGAAAACTGTTGGGACTGTCTTCTTCAGGCCACGTTGCTTAGTCCCAGTAGAACAGGAAATCCTGCAGCGGACTAGAAGAAAGCCCTGCCCACATCCTCTAACCTGGCCACAGAATTCAGCAGGCCTGAAGTTTTGTGGAGTGGGTTGAAAGTCACGTTCATTGGCACACCAAATATACGAAGCTTAACCTCACCATATTTGGCCCAGACCCCACACACTCTGAATGGAAGGCAATGAGAGCCTCTGCAGAGGTCGAATCCACAGTAGAGTGGACAGCCACAACACAACCCCAGAGAGCATGTCACACACACCTGAGACTCTCTCAAGTGCCAGCCTTTGGGCACTCCATGAGCTATACTTCCTAAGGAAATTATCTTCAGGGTAGATAAGAGAAGGCAGGTTTAAAATACAGAGAAGACAGAGACCTTTTGTAGATTCATGTTGTATTCCTGAAACTTGCCCGAAAGCCTATTCCAAAGGATTCCCGTGTGAATTGGTTCTCTTCCAAGAGGCTCCGTGCTTGCTCCTGTGAGCTCCATTCAGGTGAGTCCGTCCTGGGCCTAAGCCTCTAGGGAGTAGGTTCTGCCTTTAATGTTTGGTGAGCTGTGAATATTGGGAGGCATTTATGGCACGATTTCTGGAGATGCAAGAAGAACTCGTGTCCTCACAGTTGACGACTCCGGACATGTCTTTGGTATGGTTCTGGGTGTTAACTCTGAGCTTTCCTTGGTGGGTGGGGGGCGCTTTTACTGGTCAGAAGCATCCTGAAAATGTGTGAGTACCATGAACATGTGTATGGAATGGAGTTCCCCGTGTGAGGCTGCTTTTACTCCTGACTCCTTCTTGACCTTATGTTGGTAATATGGAATTGTGGATTCTTGCCCCTCTCAGGTGTCCAGAGGTTTGGTGGTGACAGTTCTGGCCAAAGACTACAAATTCGGACATGGAGAAGGTGATCCCAAATCGCTTCCCAAACTCTCTTGGGGAAATACCCAGGCAGCTCCAGCGGATTGGAGTGATTTTGATACTCCTGGCTGACCCAGAACTACTCCAGCCAGGTGAAGTGATGAGGCGTGGTTTGGTGAGGAGTGGTTGCTAGGAACTCAGAACTTTGTGACGTCACAGAAGCTGACTTCACTGAAGCAGCAATCCCATTCTCATGATTTCTGAGTCCTATGGCTTCATGTAGAAATTTCTGGGAAGGAAAAAGAAAGAGCCCTGTTAGCCTGATCATGATCTCAGTTGGTCTTTTCTATTTCATTCCCACTTCCACTTTCTCTACAAAGAGAAAAGAAAACGATGTTCTGTGTACAATTCTTTAGACCGACATTTCTCCAGAGAGAGCAAGGTGTTCCTCTTTCCCCTGCAATTTCTAGAGATCTCAATCGACAGCGAGTCCTCTTGGCTACTACTAGGTCTCTGGGAGGTTGGATATCCTTGGGTGAGAGGGTCCATTCTTAGCTTCTGTTTCCTATGGTTTCTTGGCTGTAAGGTCTGCCTTTGGTGCTTGGTCAGTATGGAAGTTGAGGAAGGAAGAAGGGAAGGAAATTCATCATTCCAGGAAAATTGCCAAGGCAGGGATGGGTTGTGCTGTCCGTGTCCTTAACTGCTAGTGTCCTGAAATACCAATCCTAAGGGAAGAAGGCTTTGTCTACCTGACATTACATTAAACACCGTTGCAAAGGCTTCATGCAGAGTGAAATTCTGCATGATCGCCACCCCTAAAGAAAGAGCCCTGGTCAGTACTCCTTGTCATCATTATTTAATGCACAATGCCATTTTTGTTGGGAGAGCCATGTTGAGGAACTCTCTTTATACAGATGAAAATGAACGGCCAACATCGATGGCATACGATGCCCCCTCTAGCATCAGAGTGGAAGGAGCCGAGATCCCCTTGTAAGGGCTATTGGATAAAGATGATTATGAAGATGATGATAAAGAAGATGATTTCCAAATGAAAATGCAAGCAGACCAAGGGATATATCCTATGGATTCACTCCTAGGTGGCCCATGAGGTATACCATGGACATGAGTATTAGTAATGGAAAATGAAAGGATTAGAATTCAGTGAGACGCACCAGGAGAGACTCAGACTCTGGGGATAAAGCTGAGGGTTAGAGGAGAACAGGACATGATGTAAAGAGGTAACTCTATAAGGGTAGTGTGGTGGTGTGGCATTATATGAGGATGAGCCCTTGATGGTATATGTAACTAAAGAATCAGGGAACACTATGTCAAAAAACGTTAGATGGATGAAAGACTGGCTTGCCAAATATAAGAAAAAATAATGACGGGAAAGCAGAACAGGCCATTTCACATGTAGGTGAAGAAAGAAAGAGTAGAGAAATGAATTCTAGTTTTATTATCTTACTGATTAAAATGGTATGCAATTGGTTTCCTAAAAGGTCCTTATGTGAATTGGGTCTTTGGACATTGTAAATCAGAGTCTTGCCTCTTCCAACATTTTGGGAATAGATGAGAAAAGCCGACACTACCATTAAATGTCTCGAGTTGTGCACCAGGGAATTGATTTGAACCTGGCTTTCTGTGTGTTGGGAGATGTTTAAGGATTGCTTCAAAAGCCTCCAAAGCTGCTTCAAAAGATATTACCTGAGACGTCAAATATGTTTGACTCATGATCTTGTCATGGTAGTGCGTATGTGACTTGGAATTTATCCTTTTCACTCCGGTATGCTGGTATACTTGTGTGGAGTGGTCTTTTAGGTAAGGTTGTTTAATTAATTATTTAATTCTTGAAAGGTAAGGAGTCAACTTATCCAGTTTGGACTGTTTGTTTCTTTGATTCTCTGAGCTTTTGTTTTTTAATGGTATTTTCTCTGAATTTTGCTTCTATGAGTGCTATTCCTCACTTGCTCCCTATCTTCTCTGGGACTCTTTTTAGTGTGTTTGTGTGTGTGTGTGTGTGTGTGTGTGTGTGTGTGTGTGTGTGTGTGTGTTTCACAAAACGCTGAATGATATTTTAAGAGATATGAAGCTGCTCTATTCCAGATCACATTTCACCTTCAAACACAGTGGAAACTCACGTTACCCCCATTCGGGCGCAATTCCTGCATTGAATGTACATTTGACCGACTTTTAGAAATGCAGTTTCTGACTAGCCTGCCTGGAACAAACACCACACTTTGTGTCGCTGGCGAGAGTCTAATTGCCTGTCCCTTTTTCTTGCTTTTTCACATGTTTCTAAAATCCCATGAGTGAGTGCAATCATATGGTAGTTGTCTTTCTGTGACTGACAGATACGATATAGCCCGATGCTCTCTCCCTTTCTGCCACATGTCAAAAGGAGCAAGAATGCCTTCTTGCTTATGGCTTCATAAGAGTCCGCAGTGCATTTGTAGCACATGGAGATGGTAGAAGGGCCTGGGAGCTCCAGGCTTGTCTTCAGCCATCAGCACAAGTAGAAGATGACAAAATCAATGTAAACATGGCATGGGCACGTATGGACCTGAAGCCTAGAACTCATACTCCACAGCGAAAGAGAGAAGAAGGCGTGAGACCATGGGAGAAGGATGTAGACAGGGATTATGGGAGAATTGGATGGTTGGTGTTTCAGAGGGCAGGGATCCATGGCCAAAGACAAAGGCCCAGGGGAGAAGAGCACACTTAGAACCCACAATTTGAATGTCGACCCAGAGCTGTTGGCGGAGAAATGGAGAGTGTCTGAATGACATGAGTACTTGCAACCCAAGGGTCTTGAGGCCCGGGGATTCCACATCAGCATGATTTGCAGACATAGACTCCAGAACTGCAGAACACTCTGTATCTCGTGGAGAGGACACCAGCAAGCAACCAGGTGCAGACAGCCTGGGAACCATGATCAGAGACAATAACTGTTGACACTGTGTTAAGATTATCATTTCTTGGTGTGCTTTGGTGATGGGCAGTGTTCGAGGAGGTACCTCGATGGGCGCCAAAGAACTTGGCGCCAAAGAACAACTGCCAGCATCAAGACTGAGAAGTGGCCACAGGTAGGACAGTGAGGACATTAGCTGCCCAACCAGCAATCACGGATTCCCATACCTGGAAAACTGTTGGGACTGTCTTCTTCAGGCCACGTTGCTTAGTCCCAGTAGAACAGGAAATCCTGCAGCGGACTAGAAGAAAGCCCTGCCCACATCCTCTCACCTGGCCACAGAATTCAGCAGGCCTGAAGTTTTGTGGAGTGGGTTGAAAGTCACGTTCATTGGCACACCAAATATACGAAGCTTAACCTCACCATATTTGGCCCAGACCCCACACACTCTGAATGGAAGGCAATGAGAGCCTCTGCAGAGGACGTATCCACAGTAGAGTGGACAGCCACAACACAACCCCAGAGAGCATGTCACACACACCTGAGACTCTCTCAAGTGCCAGCCTTTGGGCACTCCATGAGCTATACTTCCTAAGGAAATTATCTTCAGGGTAGATAAGAGAAGGCAGGTTTAAAATACAGAGAAGACAGAGACCTTTTGTAGATTCATGTTGTATTCCTGAAACTTGCCCGAAAGCCTATTCCAAAGGATTCCCGTGTGAATTGGTTCTCTTCCAAGAGGCTCCGTGCTTGCTCCTGTGAGCTCCATTCAGGTGAGTCCGTCCTGGGCCTAAGCCTCTAGGGAGTAGGTTCTGCCTTTAATGTTTGGTGAGCTGTGAATATTGGGAGGCATTTATGGCACGATTTCTGGAGATGCAAGAAGAACTCGTGTCCTCACAGTTGACGACTCCGGACATGTCTTTGGTATGGTTCTGGGTGTTAACTCTGAGCTTTCCTTGGTGGGTGGGGGGCGCTTTTACTGGTCAGAAGCATCCTGAAAATGTGTGAGTACCATGAACATGTGTATGGAATGGAGTTCCCCGTGTGAGGCTGCTTTTACTCCTGACTCCTTCTTGACCTTATGTTGGTAATATGGAATTGTGGATTCTTGCCCCTCTCAGGTGTCCAGAGGTTTGGTGGTGACAGTTCTGGCCAAAGACTACAAATTCGGACATGGAGAAGGTGATCCCAAATCGCTTCCCAAACTCTCTTGGGGAAATACCCAGGCAGCTCCAGCGGATTGGAGTGATTTTGATACTCCTGGCTGACCCAGAACTACTCCAGCCAGGTGAAGTGATGAGGCGTGGTTTGGTGAGGAGTGGTTGCTAGGAACTCAGAACTTTGTGACGTCACAGAAGCTGACTTCACTGAAGCAGCAATCCCATTCTCATGATTTCTGAGTCCTATGGCTTCATGTAGAAATTTCTGGGAAGGAAAAAGAAAGAGCCCTGTTAGCCTGATCATGATCTCAGTTGGTCTTTTCTATTTCATTCCCACTTCCACTTTCTCTACAAAGAGAAAAGAAAACGATGTTCTGTGTACAATTCTTTAGACCGACATTTCTCCAGAGAGAGCAAGGTGTTCCTCTTTCCCCTGCAATTTCTAGAGATCTCAATCGACAGCGAGTCCTCTTGGCTACTACTAGGTCTCTGGGAGGTTGGATATCCTTGGGTGAGAGGGTCCATTCTTAGCTTCTGTTTCCTATGGTTTCTTGGCTGTAAGGTCTGCCTTTGGTGCTTGGTCAGTATGGAAGTTGAGGAAGGAAGAAGGGAAGGAAATTCATCATTCCAGGAAAATTGCCAAGGCAGGGATGGGTTGTGCTGTCCGTGTCCTTAACTGCTAGTGTCCTGAAATACCAATCCTAAGGGAAGAAGGCTTTGTCTACCTGACATTACATTAAACACCGTTGCAAAGGCTTCATGCAGAGTGAAATTCTGCATGATCGCCACCCCTAAAGAAAGAGCCCTGGTCAGTACTCCTTGTCATCATTATTTAATGCACAATGCCATTTTTGTTGGGAGAGCCATGTTGAGGAACTCTCTTTATACAGATGAAAATGAACGGCCAACATCGATGGCATACGATGCCCCCTCTAGCATCAGAGTGGAAGGAGCCGAGATCCCCTTGTAAGGGCTATTGGATAAAGATGATTATGAAGATGATGATAAAGAAGATGATTTCCAAATGAAAATGCAAGCAGACCAAGGGATATATCCTATGGATTCACTCCTAGGTGGCCCATGAGGTATACCATGGACATGAGTATTAGTAATGGAAAATGAAAGGATTAGAATTCAGTGAGACGCACCAGGAGAGACTCAGACTCTGGGGATAAAGCTGAGGGTTAGAGGAGAACAGGACATGATGTAAAGAGGTAACTCTATAAGGGTAGTGTGGTGGTGTGGCATTATATGAGGATGAGCCCTTGATGGTATATGTAACTAAAGAATCAGGGAACACTATGTCAAAAAACGTTAGATGGATGAAAGACTGGCTTGCCAAATATAAGAAAAAATAATGACGGGAAAGCAGAACAGGCCATTTCACATGTAGGTGAAGAAAGAAAGAGTAGAGAAATGAATTCTAGTTTTATTATCTTACTGATTAAAATGGTATGCAATTGGTTTCCTAAAAGGTCCTTATGTGAATTGGGTCTTTGGACATTGTAAATCAGAGTCTTGCCTCTTCCAACATTTTGGGAATAGATGAGAAAAGCCGACACTACCATTAAATGTCTCGAGTTGTGCACCAGGGAATTGATTTGAACCTGGCTTTCTGTGTGTTGGGAGATGTTTAAGGATTGCTTCAAAAGCCTCCAAAGCTGCTTCAAAAGATATTACCTGAGACGTCAAATATGTTTGACTCATGATCTTGTCATGGTAGTGCGTATGTGACTTGGAATTTATCCTTTTCACTCCGGTATGCTGGTATACTTGTGTGGAGTGGTCTTTTAGGTAAGGTTGTTTAATTAATTATTTAATTCTTGAAAGGTAAGGAGTCAACTTATCCAGTTTGGACTGTTTGTTTCTTTGATTCTCTGAGCTTTTGTTTTTTAATGGTATTTTCTCTGAATTTTGCTTCTATGAGTGCTATTCCTCACTTGCTCCCTATCTTCTCTGGGACTCTTTTTAGTGTGTTTGTGTGTGTGTGTGTGTGTGTGTGTGTGTGTGTGTGTGTGTGTGTGTGTGTTTCACAAAACGCTGAATGATATTTTAAGAGATATGAAGCTGCTCTATTCCAGATCACATTTCACCTTCAAACACAGTGGAAACTCACGTTACCCCCATTCGGGCGCAATTCCTGCATTGAATGTACATTTGACCGACTTTTAGAAATGCAGTTTCTGACTAGACTGCCTGGAACAAACACCACACTTTGTGTCGCTGGCGAGAGTCTAATTGCCTGTCCCTTTTTCTTGCTTTTTCACATGTTTCTAAAATCCCATGAGTGAGTGCAATCATATGGTAGTTGTCTTTCTGTGACTGACAGATACGATATAGCCCGATGCTCTCTCCCTTTCTGCCACATGTCAAAGGGAGCAAGAATGCCTTCTTGCTTATGGCTTCATAAGAGTCCGCAGCGCATTTGTAGCACATGGAGATGGTAGAAGTGCCTGGGAGCTCCAGGCTTGTCTTCAGCCATCAGCACAAGTAGAAGATGACAAAATCAATGCACACATGGCATAGGCATATATGGACCTGAAGCCTAGAACTCATACTCCACAGCGAAAGAGAGAAGAAGTCATGAGACCATGGGAGAAGGATGTAGACAGGGATTATGGGAGAATTGGATGGTTGGTGTTTCAGAGGGCAGGGATCCATGGCCAAAGACAAAGGCCCAGGGGAGAAGAGCACACTTAGAACCCACAATTTGAATGTCGACCCAGAGCTGTTGGCGGAGAAATGGAGAGTGTCTGAATGACATGAGTACTTGCAACCCAAGGGTCTTGAGGCCCGGGGATTCCACATCAGCATGATTTGCAGACATAGACTCCAGAACTGCAGAACACTCTGTATCTCGTGGAGAGGACACCAGCAAGCAACCAGGTGCAGACAGCCTGGGAACCATGATCAGAGACAATAACTGTTGACACTGTGTTAAGATTATCATTTCTTGGTGTGCTTTGGTGATGGGCAGTGTTCGAGGAGGTACCTCGATGGGCGCCAAAGATCTTGGGCTCTACAACTGCCAGCATCAAGACTGAGAAGTGGCCACAGGTAGGACAGTGAGGACATTAGCTGCCCAACCAGCAATCACGGATTCCCATACCTGGAAAACTGTTGGGACTGTCTTCTTCAGGCCACGTTGCTTAGTCCCAGTAGAACAGGAAATCCTGCAGCGGACTAGAAGAAAGCCCTGCCCACATCCTCTCACCTGGCCACAGAATTCAGCAGGCCTGAAGTTTTGTGGAGTGGGTTGAAAGTCACGTTCATTGGCACACCAAATATGCGAAGCTTAACCTCACCATATTTGGCCCAGACCCCACACACTCTGAATGGAAGGCAATGAGAGCCTCTGCAGAAGACGAATCCACAGTAGAGTGGACAGCCACAACACAACCCCAGAGAGCATGTCACACACACCTGAGACTCTCTCAAGTGCCAGCCTTTGGGCACTCCATGAGCTATACTTCCTAAGGAAATTATCTTCAGGGTAGATAAGAGAAGGCAGGTTTAAAATACAGAGAAGACAGAGACCTTTTGTAGATTCATGTTGTATTCCTGAAACTTGCCCGAAAGCCTATTCCAAAGGATTCCCGTGTGAATTGGTTCTCTTCCAAGAGGCTCTGTGCTTGCTCCTGTGAGCTCCATTCAGGTGAGTCCGTCCTGGGCCTAAGCCTCTAGGGAGTAGGTTCTGCCTTTAATGTTTGGTGAGCTGTGAATATTGGGAGGCATTTATGGCACGATTTCTGGAGATGCAGGAAGAACTCGTGTCCTCACAGTTGACGACTCCGGACATGTCTTTGGTATGGTTCTGGGTGTTAACTCTGAGCTTTCCTTGGTGGGTGGGGGGCGCTTTTACTGGTCAGAAGCATCCTGAAAATGTGTGAGTACCATGAACATGTGTATGGAATGGAGTTCCCCGTGTGAGGCTGCTTTTACTCCTGACTCCTTCTTGACCTTATGTTGGTAATATGGAATTGTGGATTCTTGCCCCTCTCAGGTGTCCAGAGGTTTGGTGGTGACAGTTCTGGCCAAAGACTACAAATTCGGACATGGAGAAGGTGATCCCAAATCGCTTCCCAAACTCTCTTGGGGAAATACCCAGGCAGCTCCAGCGGATTGGAGTGATTTTGATACTCCTGGCTGACCCAGAACTACTCCAGCCAGGTGAAGTGATGAGGCGTGGTTTGGTGAGGAGTGGTTGCTAGGAACTCAGAACTTTGTGACGTCACAGAAGCTGACTTCACTGAAGCAGCAATCCCATTCTCATGATTTCTGAGTCCTATGGCTTCATGTAGAAATTTCTGGGAAGGAAAAAGAAAGAGCCCTGTTAGCCTGATCATGATCTCAGTTGGTCTTTTCTATTTCATTCCCACTTCCACTTTCTCTACAAAGAGAAAAGAAAACGATATTCCGTGTACAAATCTTTAGACCGACATTTCTCCAGAGAGAGCAAGGTGTTCCTCTTTCCCCTGCAATTTCTAGAGATCTCAATCAACAGCGAGTCCTCTTGGCTACTACTAGGTCTCTGGGAGGTTGGATATCCTTGGGTGAGAGGGTTCATTCTTAGCTTCTGTTTCCTATGGTTTCTTGGCTGTAAGGTCTGCCTTTGGTGCTTGGTCAGTATGGAAGTTGAGGAAGGAAGAAGGGAAGGAAATTCATCATTCCAGGAAAATTGCCAAGGCAGGGATGGGTTGTGCTGTCCGTGTCCTTAACTGCTAGTGTCCTGAAATACCAATCCTAAGGGAAGAAGGCTTTGTCTACCTGACATTACATTAAACACCGTTGCAAAGGCTTCATGCAGAGTGAAATTCTGCATGATCGCCACCCCTAAAGAAAGAGCCCTGGTCAGTACTCCTTGTCATCATTATTTAATGCACAATGCCATTTTTGTTGGGAGAGCCATGTTGAGGAACTCTCTTTATACAGATGAAAATGAACGGCCAACATCGATGGCAAACGATGCCCCCTCTAGCATCACAGTGGAAGGAGCCGAGATCCCCTTGTAAGGGCTATTGGATAAAGATGATTATGAAGATGATGATAAAGAAGATGATTTCCAAATGAAAATGCAAGCAGACCCAGGGAAATATCCTATGACTTCACTCCTTGGTGGCAATGAGGAATACCATGGACATGAGTAGTAGGAAGGAAAAATGGAAGGAGAAGTATTCAGACTGCGAGACGCACCAGGAGTGAATCAGACTCTGTGGACCAAGCTGAGCATTACAGGAGGATAGGACATGCCATAAAGAGGGATGCAGTTAATGGGTAGTGAGGTGGTGTGGCATTATATGAGGATGAGCACTTGGTGTTATACACAATTAAAGAATCAGGGAACACTATGTCAAAAACTTCCAATGGATGAAAGTTGGCTTGCTGAATATAAGAATAAATATTGAATAGAAAGCAAAATAGGCTGTTTCACATGCAGGAGAAAAAAGAAAGAGAAGAGAAATGAATTCTAGTTTTATTATCTTACTGATTAAGTTGTATGCAATAGGTTTCCTATAAGGTCCTTATGTGAATTGTGTCTTTGGACATTGTAAATAAGTCTTCCCTCTTCCTACATTTTGAGAATAGATGAGAAAAGCTGACAGTACCATTAAATGTCTTGAATGGTGGACCAGGGAATTGATTTGAACCTGGATTTCTTTGTGTTGGGAGGTGTTTGAGGACTGCTTCAAAAGGCTCAAAAGCTGCTTCAAAATCATTACCTGAGACGTCAGATATGTATGACTCATGATCTTGTCATGGTAGTGCGTATGTGACTTGGAATTTCTCCTTTTCTCTCCGGTATTGGATTTGCTGGCATTATTGTGTGGAGGGGTCTTTTAGGTAAGGTTGTTTAATTAATTAATGAATTCTTGATAGGTAAGGTGTTAACTTATCCAGTTTGACGCGTTGTTTCTTTGATTCTCTAAGCTTTTGTTTTTTTATGATATTTTTTCTGAATTTTCCTTCCAAGAGTGCTTACCTCACTTGTTCCATAATTTCTGTGGGACCCTTTTAATTGTGTGTGTGTGTCTGTGTGTGTGTGTTTGTGTGTTTGTGTGTTTCACAAAGCGCTGAAAATGATATTTTAAGAGATATGAAGCTGCTCTATTCCAGATCACATTTCACCTTCAAAAACAGTGGAAACTCACTTTACACCCCATTGGCCACAATTCGTGCATTGAATGTCCCATTTGATCCACTTTTAGAAAGGCAGTTTCTACTAGCCTGCCTGGAACAAATACCAAATTTTTTTCCCTGGTTAGAGTCTAACTGCCTGTCACTTTTTCTTTCATTTTCACATGTTTCTTTACTTCCATGAGTGAGTGAAATAATATGGAAGTTGTCTTTCGGTAACTGACAGATATGACACAGCCCAATGCTCTCTCCCTTTCTGCCACGTGTCACAAGGAACAACAATGCCTTCTTGCTTATGGCTCCTTAAGAGACCACAGTGCATCTGGAAGGCTGTGAGACTGTAGAAGTGGGAGAATTGGACGTTTGGTGCTTCAGAGACATGGAGGCATGTCCGAAGACAAAGGCCCAGGGGAGAGGACCACACTTAGAACCCACAATTTGAATGTTGACCAAAGCTGTTGGCGGAGAAAAGGAGAGTGTCTGAAGGACACGAATTCTTGAACCCAAGGACTTGAGGCCCGGGGATTCCAGATAAGCATCCTTTGCAGACATAGACTCCAGAGAACATTCTGTATCTCCTGGAGAGGACACCAGCAAGCAACCATGTGCAGACAGCATGGAAACCATGATCAGAGATAATACCTGTTGACACTGTGGTAAGATTATTATTTCTTTGGGTGCATTCTTGATGGGCAGTGTTGGTGGAGATGCCTCGATGGGCGCCAAAGGTATGTGGGCTCTACAACCGCTAGCATCAGGACTGAGAATTGGCCACAGGAAGAACGGTGAGGACATTAACTGCCCAAGGAGCAATCACGGATTCCCAAACCTGGAACACTGTTGGACTTCCTTCTTCAGGCCACGTTGCTTAGTCCCAGGAGAACAGAGAATCCTGCAGGGGACTAGATTAAAGCCCTGCCCATATCTTCTTACCTGGCCACAGAATTCAGCAGGCCTTAAGTTTTGTGGAGTGGGTTGAACACGTTCATAGTCACACCAGACTCACGAAGCTTAACAGCACCATACTTGGCCCAGACACCACACACTCTGAATGGGAGGCAAGGAGAGGCTCTGCAGAGGACGAGCCCACAGCAGATTGGACAGCCAGAACACAATGTCAGAAGTCATATCACACACACCTGAGACTCTCTCAAGTGAGAGCATTTGTGCACTCCATGAGCTCTTCTTCCTAAAGAAATTAACTGCAGGGTAGATAACAGAAGGCGCGTTTCGAATACAGAGAAGACAGAGACCTTTTGTAGATTCACGTTGTAATCCAGAGTTTGGCCCGAAAGCCTTTTCCGATGGCTTCCCATGGGGATTGGTTCTCTTCCAACATGCTCCGAGCTTGCTACTGTGAGCTCCACATAGATGAGTCCGTCCTGAGCTTAAGCTTAGGGTGTAGGGTCTGCCTTTCATGTGTGGTCAGCTTGGAAAATGGGGAGGCATTTTTTTCCCCATTTTATTTATTTTTTTAGCGTAACAGTATTCATTGTTTTTGCACAACACCCAGTGCTCCATGCAAAAGGTGCCCTCCCCATTACCCACCACCTGTTCCCCCAACCTCCCACCCCTGACCCTTCAAAACCCTCAGGTTGTTTTCCAGAGTTCATAGTCTTTTATGGTTCGCCTCCCCTTCCAAATTTTTTTTTTAATAAACATATAATGTATTTTTATCCCCAGGGGTACAGGTCTGTGAATCGCCAGGTTTACACACTTCACAGCACTCACGATAGCACATACCCTCCCCAATGTCCATAGCCCCCTCCCCTCTCCCAATCCCACCTCCCCCCAGCAACCCCCAGTTTGTTTTGTGAGATTAAGAGTCATTTATGGTTTGTCTCCCTCCCAATCCCATCTTGTTTCATTTATTCTTCTCCTATCCCCTTAACCCCCCATGTTGCTTCTCCATGTCCTCATATCAGGGAGATCATATGATAGTTGTCTTTCTCTGATTGACTTATTTCACTAAGCATGATACCCTCTAGTTCCATCCACGTCATCGCAAATGGCATGATTTCATTTCTTTTGATGGCTGCATAGTATTTCATTGTGTATATATACCACATCTTCTTTATCCATTCATCTGTTGATGGACATCTAGGTTCTTTCCATAGTTTGGCTATTGTAGACATGGCTGCTATAAACATTCGGGTACACGTGCCCCTTCGGATCACTATGTTTGTATCTTTAGGGTAAATACCCAGTAGTGCAATTGCTGGGTCATAGGGTAGTTCTATTTTCAACATTTTGAGGAACCTCCATGCTGTTTTCCAGAGTGGTTGCACCAGCTTGCATTCCCACCAACAGTGGAGGAGGGTTCCCCTTTGAACACATCCTTGCCAGCATCTGTCATTTCCTGACTTGTTAATTTTAGCCATTCTGACGGGTGTGAGGTGATATCTCATTGTGGTTTTGATTTGTATTTCCCTGATGCCGAGTGAGGTAGAGCACTTTTTCATGTGTCTGTTGGCCATCTGGATGTCCTCTTTGCAGAAATGTCTGTTCATGTCCTCTGCCCATTTCTTGATTGGATTGTTTGTTCTTTGGGTGTTGAGTTTGCTAAGTTCCTTATAGATTTTGGATACTAGCCCTTTATCTGATATGTCGTTTGCAAATATCTTCTCCCATTCTGTCAGTTGTCTTTTGGTTTTGTTAACTGTTTCCTTTGCTGTGCAAAAGCTTTTGATCTTGATGAAATCCCAATAGTTCATTTTTGCCCTTGCTTCCCTTGCCTTTGCCGTTGTTCCTAGGAAGATGTTGCTGCGGCTGAGGTCGAAGAGGTTGCTGCCTGCATTCTCCTCAAGGATTTTGATGGATTCCTTTCTCACATTGAGGTCCTTCATCCATTTGGAGTCTATTTTTGGGGAGGCATTTTTATGTTTTTATGCCAGTACCACGCTGTCTTGGAAATCACAGCTTTGTAGTAAAGTTTGAAATCGGGTAACGTGATGCCGCCAGTTTTGTTTTTGTTTTTCAACATTTCCTTAGCAATTACGGGTCTCTTCTGATTCCATTCAAATTTTAGGATTCTTTACTCCAGTTCTTTGAAAAATACTGGTGGAATTTTGATCAGAATGGCATTAAAAGTATAGATTGCTCTAGGCGTATAGACATTTTAACAATGTTTATTCTTCTGATCCAAGAGCATGGAATGGTATTCCATCTTTTTGTGTCTTCTTCAATTTCTTTCATGAATGGTCTGTAGTTCGTCGAGTACAGGTCATTTACCTCTTTGGTTAGGTTTATTCCCAGGTATCTTATGGTTCTTGGTGCTATAGTAAAGGGAATCATTCTCTAATATCACTTTCTGTATTTTCATTGTTAGTGTATAAAAAAGCCACTGATTTCTGTACATTGACTTTATATCCTGCCACGTTACTGAATTGCTGTATGAGTTCTAGTAGTTTGGGGGTGGAGTCTTTGGGGTTTTCCATAGAAAGAATCATGTCATCTGCGAAGAGAGAGAGTTTAACTTCTTTCTTGCCAATTTGGATACGTTTTATTTCTCTTTGTTGTCTTATTGCCATTGCTAGAACTTCTAATACTATGTTGAACAAGAGTGGTGAGAGTGGGCATCCTTGTCGTGTTCCTGATCTCAACGGGAAGGCTGCAAGCTTTTTCCCATTGAACATTGTATTTGCTGTGGTTCTTTCATAGATAGATTTTATGAAGTTCAGGAATGTTCCCTCTATCCCTATACTTTGAAGCGTTTTCATCAAGAACGGATGCTGGATTTTGTCAAATTCTTTTTCTGCATCAAGGAGAAGACAATGTGGTTCTTCTCCCTTCTCTTATTGATTTGTCCTATCACATTGATTTATTTGTGAATGTTGAACCAACCTTGCAAGCCAGGGATGAATCCCACCTGGTCATGGTGGATAATCTTTTGAATGTGCTGCTGGATCCTGTTTGCTAGGATCTTGTTGAGAATCTTTGCATCCATATTCATCAGTGATATTGGTCTGAAATTCTCCTTTTTGGTAGGGTCTTTGCCTGGTTTGGGGATCAGGGTAATGCTGGCTTCATAAAAAGAGTCTGGAAGTTTTCCTTCTGCTTCAATTTTTTGGAACAGCTTCAGGAGAATTAGTGTTATTTCTTCTTTGAAAATTTGGTAGAATTCCCCGGGGAATCCGTCAGGTTCTGGGCTCTTGTTTTTTGGGAAGTTTTTGATCGCTGCTTCAGTCTCATTACTAGATATCCGCCTATTCAGGTTGTCAATTTCTTCCTGGTTCAATTTTGGGAGTTTGTAGTTTTCCAGGAATGCATCCATTTCATCTAGGTTTCTTAGCTTATTGGCATATAACTGTTGGTAATAATTTCTGATGATTGTTTCTATTTCCTTGGTGTTAGTTGTGATCACTCCCTTTTCATTCATAATTTTCTTAATTTGGGCTTTTTCTCTTTTCTTTTGAATTTGTGTGGCCAATGGTTTATTGATCTTATTGATTCTTTCAAAAAACCAGCTTCTAGTTTCATTGATACGTTCTACTGTATCTCTGGGTTCTACCTCATTGATCTCTGCTCTAATCTTGATTATTTCCCTTCTTGCATGTGGAGTTGGTTTGATTTGTTGTTGATTCTCCATTTCTTTAAGGTGTAGAGACAGCTGGTGTATTCTGGATTTTTCAATTTTTTTGAGGGAGGCTTGGATGGCTATGTATTTCCCCCTTAGAACCATCTTTGCTCTATCCCATAGGTTTTGGACTGAAGTGTCTTCATTCTCATTGGTTTCCATGAATTGCTTAGGTTCGTCTTTGATCTCCTGGTTGATCCAAGCATTCTTAAGCAAGGTGGTCATTAGCTTCCAGGTGTTTGAGTTCTTTCTGAACTTTTCCTTGTGACTGAGTTCCAGTTTCAAAGCATTGTGATCTGAGACTATGCAGGGATTAATGTCTGTCTTTTGGTTTCGGTTGAGTCCTGTTTTGTGACCCATTATGTGGTCTATTCTGGAGAAGGTTCCTTGTGCACTTGAGAAGAATGAGTATTCTCTAGTTTTAGGGTGGAATGTTCTGTATATGTCTATGAGGTCCATCTGGTCCAATGTTTCATTCAATGCTCTTATTTCTTTATTAATTTTCTGCTTCGATGATCTGTCTATTTCTGAGAGAGGCATATTAAGATCTCCTACTATTATTGTATTCATATCAAAATGACTCTTTATCTTGATTAATAGTTTTCTTATGTAATTTGGTGCTCCCATATGGGGGACATAGATATTCACAATTATTAGATCATCTTGGCAGATAGTTCCTTTAAGAATTATGTAGTGTCCTTCTGTATCTCTGACTACAGTCTTTAGTTTAAAATCTAATTTATCTTATATGAGAATCGCTACCCCGGCCTTCTTTTGAGGCCCATTGGCATGAAAGATGCTTCTCCATCCCTTCACTTTCAGTCTGTGTGTATCCTTAGGTTCAAAATGGGGCTCTTGTAGACAACATATGGATGGGTCCTGTCGTTTTATCCAAACTGCAACCCTGTGTTGTTTTATGGGTGCATTTAGGCCATTCACCTGAGAGTGATTATTGAGGGATAGGTTTTTATTGACATCATGTTGCCTTTGAAGTCTTTCTGTCTGTAGATTGTTTCTATTTTTCTGTTCAATGATATTCTTAGGATTTTTTCTCTTTGATAGGACCCCCCTCAATATTTCCTGCAGTGTCGGCTTGGTGGTTGCATAGTCTTTTAAGCCTCCTCCTAGTCATTTTGGCAAGAGATGACCGAACAGATGCAGCTGGACTTATCGATTGTGGTGCAGTCAATGTGCACCCTGGAATACTTCTGTGCAATCATGATTCCCCACCCAAATGAGAGATAAAAGAAAAGAAAAAGAATTAGAGAAGAAGACAGAAAAAAAGGGGAAAGAAAAAAGGAAAAAAAAGAGAGAGAGAGAGCGAGAGATAGGAAAAAAAGGGAAGATAAAAAAGAAGGCTCAGCCCAAATGGGCCACAAGGTAAGATTTATGAAGTATACAAACAAAAACAGACAAACAAAAAGACTGATAAAAGTATATGACAAGAGATAAAATATATGACCAGAAAAAAGGGAAGAACCTCATCAGAAAGAAGCCCAAGTATAAGATTTATATATTATCAGGACAAACAAAAATTCACAGAAACATTGACAGAAGGAAAAATTGGGAGGGTGGTTATAAATTCTCAGTGTGGGTGAGGAAGGTTATTTTGATTCTTCCTGAAGGTATCTTGGCATTTTTGTTAAGGGACTCAACCTTCCTAAGTTACAGGGGGAATAGAAACTGTTTTGCCTATAGGGGTAGCATTGATTGGGGAAATTGGATTACCTCGAAGTTTAACTCTATATGTATAGTAGAAAATAAAAATTAAAAAAGAATAAACTAGACTAAACTAAGTTAAAAATTAAAAAGAATTAAAAAAATAGAAAAGCAAAAGAAAAACACGGGTGTATGTATCAAAAAGTTCAGGTTAGAAGGTTATTAAAGAATTTGATGTACTGGACATCTCAGTGTGGTGGTAAATAGGTTAAAAAGTTATATGTATGTATAAAAAAAAGAACCAGAATATTGGTAAAGAGTTAAAAATAAAAGTTGTATTTATGAAGTAGTGGTGGTTGTTCTCTTGTAGTCTTTTTTTTTTCTTCCTTCCTGGTTGGTTTTCTGGTTGGTTTCTTCCTGGTTGGTTTCTGCCACGTGAGTTTTCAGACAATGATGTTCCCTGAGTTAGGTCCTCCCGCTCCCCTCAAGGGGGTGAGCTCTGAGGAAACTGTTTTTTTCAGCCTTTTGTTCTCTGGGGGGTTTTTATGTTCTTGCATCTGCTTTCTATCGCCTTGACAGCTTTTGATGGTTTTTGGAGGTTTAGAGGAGAGTAAACTGCTCCCCGACCCCCTCTCAGAGAGAAGCATCAGAATGTTTTGCAAAGGCTGCTGGCAGAGTCGGTTCTGAGTCACTGTCCCTGGGGATGCAGGAGCTCCTCATTGTACCCAAAACCAGGGCAGCGGTGGCTGTCTGGGCAGCTCCAGACTGCCAAGAGGTTCTGAACAGAGATCGCACACTGAGGTTTACCCGCTGTCCTGGGCTGGGAATGTCTGGTTTTTCCGGATGCCAGAGCTCCAGGCTAGCGCCTATAAGCACCTATCCCAAGGGAGGGTGTGGGACGCTCGTGTTTCAGGATTGCCACTGGCCAGGCTCCCAGCCCTTCATGGGAGCCAGACACCACTCTTTCTCGGGTGTGTTGGCCTTCAGGCGCACTGGTGTCTCAAGGACAGAGACCTGATTTCTGCGCCACACTGTCTCTGGCTCAGTGCCAGGGGAGGCCGTCCTGGGTCCGGGGACTTAGGTCCCTGACCCTAACCACCCAGGTTACCACTATTACCACCCACAATCCTTTGCTCTTGTTATTTGAGTGCTTTCAACCAGACTCCAAGTTAATGCTGGTCCCCAGATGCAGAGACTCTCGTGTTGTGATATTACTTTCCAATCAGTCACCTCTGGTGGCTCCCACCCCCTTTTGTTTATCTTCTGATATCAGTCCGAAGCTCCCAGTCTGCTTTACCTGAGACTGATGTCTTCTGCTCCTGTAGAGATCCAGATGTGTATAATTCTGATCACAGGCTGATTTCATGGGTGGTTGGAGTTCTTTGGTAGGAAATCAGCTCACTTTAGGGTACAGGTTGAAATGGTGCCTCCTCCTACTTCCCGTCATCTTGACTCCTCAAGAATGCCTTCTTAATTATGGCTCCATAAGAGACCGCAGTGCATCTGGAAGAGAGTGAGACAGTAGAAGTGTCTGCGATCTCAGGCATGTCTTCAGCCATCAGCACAAACAGAAGATGACCACATCAATGTAAACATGGCATAAATGGACTGAAGCATAGAAATAACAATCCACAGCAAAAGAGAGAAGAAGTCACAGAGACCATGGGAGAAATGTGTAGACAGGTCTTATGGGAGAATTGGACGGTTGGTGGGTCAGAGGGCAGGAAGCCAGGCCAAAGATAAAGGCCCATTGGAGAGGAGCACACTTAGAACCCACAATTTGAATGTTGACCCATAGTTGTTGCAGGAGAAAAGGAGAGTGTCTGAATGACATTAGTTCCTGCAACCCAAGGGTCTTGAGGCCCAGGGATTCCAGATCAGCATGCTTTGCAGACAAAGACTCCAGAATTGCAGAACACTGTGTATCCCCTGGAGAGGACACCAGCAAGGAACCAGGTGCAGACATGCAAGAAACCATGATCATAGACAATACCTGTTGACACAGTGGTAAGATTATTTCTTTGTGTGCATTCATGATGGGCAGTGTTGGTGGATATACCTCGATGGGCGCAAAAGAAACTTGGACTCTATGATCCAGGGCATTCAGACTGAGAATGGCCACAGGCAGGACGGTGAGGACATTAGCTGCCCAACTTGCAATCACGGATTCCCAAACCTGTAACTGTTGGGAATACCTTCTTCAGGCCAAGTACCTTAGTCCCAGGAGAACAGAAAATCGTGCAGGGGATTAGAAGAAAGCCCTGCCCTCATCCTCTCACTTGGCCACAGAATTCCGCAGGCCTTAAGTTTTGTGGAGTGGGTTGAAAGTCACGTTTCACAGGCACACCATATTTAGGCCAGACACCACACACTCTGAATGGAAGGCAAGGAGAGCGTCTGCAGAGGATGAGCCCACAGGAGAGTGGACAGCCACAACAAAACCCCAGAGGGCATGTCACACCCACCCGAGACTCTCTCATGTGCCAGAACTTGCGCACTCCATGATCTCTTCTTCCTAAAGAAATTAGCTCCAGGGTAGATAAGAGAATGGAAGTGTCGAATACAGAGAACATAGTGACCTTTTGTAGATTCACGCTTATTCCTGAAACTGGCCAAAAAGCTTTTTCCGATGGCTTCCCATGGGGATTGGTTTTCTTCCATCATGCTGCGTGCTTGCTCCTGTGAGCTCCAAACAGATGAGTCCATCCTGGGCCTAAGCTTCTATGGTGTAGGTTCTGCCTTTCATGTTTGGTCAGCTGGGAAATTTGGGAGGCATTCATGGCACGATTTCTGGAGATGCAAGAAGAACTCCTGTCCTCATTCTTGAAGACTCGAGATATGTACTTGGTTTGGTTGTGGGTGTTACCTCTTAGCTTTCCTCGGAGGGCGGGGGGGCACTTTTCCTGGTCAGAAGCATCCTGATAGGATATGAGGGCCATGAACATGTGTTTGGCGTGGAGTTCCCCATGTGAGGCTGCTTGTACTCCTGACTCTTTCTTGACCTTACGTGTGTAAGATGGAATTGTGGATTCTTGCCCTTCTCAGGAGTCCAGAGGGGTGGTGGTGAGAGTCAGGGTCAAAGACTACCTATTTGGCCATAGAGAAGGTGATCACAAATCGCTTCACGAACTGTCTTGGGGAAATCCCCTGGCGGCTCCAGCGGTTTGGAGTGATTTTGATACTCCTGGCTGACCCAGAACTATTCCAGCCAGGTGAAGTGATGAGGTGTGGTTTGGTGAGGAGTGGTTCCTAGGTGAGGAACCTAGGTGAGGTTCCTAGGACCTCAGAGATTTGTGGCGTCACAGAAGCTGACTTTACTGAAGCAGCAATCCCATTCTCATGACATATGAGTCCTATGGCTTTAAGTAGAATGACTTGGAAGGAACAGGAAAGAGCCCTGTTAGCCTGATCATGAACCCAGGTGGTCTTTTCTGTTTCTTTCCCACTTCCCCTTTCTGTACAAAGAGAAAAGAAAACGATGTTCTGTCTACCACTCTTAAGACCAATTTTTCTCCAGAGAGAGCAAGGTGTTCCTATTTCCACTGCAATTTCTAGAGATCTCAGTCAACAGCGGGGCCTCTTGGGTACAACTATGTCTCTGGGAGCTTTGATATCCTTGGGTGAAGGGTCCATTCCTAGCTTCTATCCCCTATGGTTTCTCAGGTGTAAGGTCTGCCTTTGGTGCTTGCTTAGCTTGGAAGGGGAGGGAAGGAAGAAGGGAAGGAAAGTCACAATTCCAGGAAAATTGCCAGGGCAGGGAAGCGTTGTGCTGTCCATGTCCTTATCTGCTAGTGTCCTGAAACAACAGTCCTAAGGGATGAAGGCTCTGAATACCTGACATTACCTTAAACTCCGTTGCAAAGGCTTCATGGAGAGTGAAACTCTGCATGATCGATACCCCAAAAGAAAGAGCCGTTGGGCAGCAATCCTTGTCATCATTAGTTAATGCTACATGCCATAGTCATGGGGAGAGCCATGTTGAGCAACGCTCTTTATTCAGGTGAAAATGAACGGCCAACATCGATGGCCTGCCATTCCCGTACTGGCATCACTGTGGAAGGAGCCGAGATACCCTTTTAAGGGCTAGTGAATAAAGATGGTTATGTAGATGATTATAAAGAAGATGATTTCCAAATCAAAATGCAAGCCGACCAAGGAAAATATCCTATGACTTCACTCCTATGTGGCCCGTGAGGAATACCATGGACATTAGTATTAGTAAGGGAAAACGGAAGGAGAAGAAGTCAGACAGGGAAACGCACAAGGAGAGACAGGATTTGGGGGACCAAGCTGAGGGTTACAGGAGGAGAAGACATGACATAAAGAGGGAACGGTATAATGGGTATGGAGGTGGTGTGGCATTATATGAGGATGAGCACTTGGTGGTATATGCAATTAAAGAATCAGGGAACACTATGTCAAAAAACGTAGGAGGGATGAAAGACTGGCTTGCCGAATATCAGAAAAAATAGTGAACAGAAAGCAAAACAGGCTGTTTCACATGGAGATGAAGAAAGAAAGTGAAAAGAAATGAATTCTAGTTTTATTATCTCACTGATTAAAATGGTATGCAATTGGTTTCCTATAAGGTCCTTATCTGAATTGGGTCTTTGGACATTTTCAATTAGAGTCTTCCCTCTTCCTACATTTTGGGAATAGATGAGAAAAGCCGACATTATCCTTAAATGTCTCGAATTGTGAACCAGGGAATTGATTTGAACCTGGCTTTCTGTGTGTTGGAGATGTTTGAGGACTGCTTCAAAAGCTTTCGTCAACATCTAAAACGTCAGATATGTATGACTGATGATCTTGTAATGGTAGTGCATATGCGTCTCGGAATTTATCCTTTTCTATCTGGTATTTGATTTACTGACATATTGTTTTTACGGGACTTTTAGGTATGGTTGATTAATTATTAATTAATTCTTGATAGGTAAGGAGTCAAGTTATCCAGTTTGGATGGTTTGTTACTTTGATTCTCTAAGCTCTTGATTTTTGGTATTTTCTCTCAATTTTGCTTCCATGAGTGCTATATCTGCAAAGCATGCTGATCTGGAATGCCTGGGCCTCAAGACCCTTGGGTTGCAAGAACTCGTGTCCTTCAGATACACTCCTTTTTTCCGCTACAGCTATGGGTCATTCATTCAAATTGTGGGTTCTATTTGTTCTCCAATCAACTGTGCCTTTGTCTTTGGCTATGGCTCCCTGCCCTCTGAAGCACCAGCTGTACAATTCTCCCCTAAGCCCTGTCTACACCCTTCTTCCATGGTCTCTGTGACTTCTTCTCTCTTTCGTTTTGGACTGTGATTTCTATGCTTCAGGTCCTTTTATGCCATGTTTGCATTGATGTGGTCATCTTCTGGTTGTGCTGTTGGCTGAAGGCATGCCTGGAGGTCCTAGACACTTCTACCATCTCCCTTTCCTCCGAATGCACTGCGGACCCTTATGGAGCCATAAGCACGAAGGCGTTCTTGCTCCTTGTGACAATGGCAGAAAGGAGAGAGCATTGGGCTTTGTCATATCTGTTAGTCATAGAAAGACAACTACCATACGATTTCACTCACTCATGGAAGTAAAGAAACATGTGAAAAAGTAAGGAAAAGGGACAGGCAATGAGACTCTAACCAGGCACACAAAATTTGGTGTTTGTTCCAGGCAGGCTAACACGAGCGGCACCGCCCCGTGCACTGCCCAGAGTAGCAGCAGCAGAGGGCCACGGCCAGCAACACCACCCGTGCATCAGGGCAGAGGCGGCAGTGGCTGAGGCGCTGCCTTGAGCTGTAACACGAGCGGCGCCACGCCGTACACCGACCAGAGCAGCAGCAGCAGTTGCGACACCATGACTGGCACCGTCCCGAGCACCAGAGCAGCAGCGGCAGCGGCGCCTCCACGAGGGGCACTGCCCAGAGGAACAGCGGCAGCGGCGCTGCCAAGAGTGACACCACCCTGAGCCAGAGTATCAGCAGCAGTGCCGCTGCAAGCAGCCAGGCCACCTCGGGCAGTGCCGCCATCAGGAGCAGCCTCTCAGGACCCAACGGTGCAGCCACGCTGGGAGTGGGTCTGTGGTATGGTGAGGGTGAGGCAGGGAGCCTCCAGGAGGGACCCCAGCGATTGGGAGGCGGTGGTCCCAGTAAGACTCAGACACCTACCAATCAGTTTGGTTTTTAAAACAGTTTGGTTTCTAAAGCAGTTTGGTTTCTGATGCAGTTTGGTTTCTGATGCAGTTTGGTTTCTGATGCAGTTTGGTTTCTGATGCATGGCATGAAATAAAACTTTGCTTGATTTTTGCCTTCTGTCAGACTCATTCCTTTGATCACGGACCCTAACACCACGAAGCTTAAATTCACCATATTTGGTGCAGACACCACAACCTCTGAATGGAAGGCAAGGAGAGCCTCTGCAGAGGACGGGTTCACAGGAGATTGGACAGACAAAACAAGACCCCAGATGGCATGTCACACACACCTGAGACTCTCTCAAGTGCCAGCCTTCGGGCACTCCATGAGCTCTAATTCCTAAAGAAATTATCTTCAGGGTAGATAACAGAATGCGTGTTTCAAATACACAGAAGACAGAGACCTAGTGTAGATTCACTTTGTATTCCTGAAAATGGACCGAAAGCCTTTTCCGATGAATTCACATGAGGATTGGTTCTCTTCCAACATGCTCCGTGTTTGCTGCTGTGAGCACAAATCAGATGAGTCCGTCCTGGGCCTAAGTTTCTAGGGTGTAGGGTCTGACTTTAATGCTTGGTCAGCTGGGAAAATGGGAGGCATTTATGGCACAATTTCTGGAGATGCAAGAGAATTCATGTCCTCACTGTTGAAGACTCCAAACATGTCTTTGGTATGGTTGCGGGTGTTAACTCTGAGCATTCCTTGGAGGGCGGGGATGCTTTTCCTGGTCAGAAGCATCCTGATAGGGTATGAGGACCATGAACATGTGTTTGGCGTGGAGTTACCCGTGTGAGGCTGCTTGTACTCCTGACTCTTCCTTGATCTTACATGGGTAAGATGGAATTGTGGATTCTTGCCCTTCCCGGGAGTCCAGAGGGGGTGGTGGTGACAGTCAGGGTCAAAGACTGGAAATTTGGCCATGGAGAAGGTGACCCAAATCATTTCACACACTGTCTTGGTGAAATCCCCAGGCTACTCCAGATGTTGGAGTGATTATGTTACTCCTGGCTGACCCAGAACTAATCCAGCCAGGTGAAGTGATGAGGCGTGGATTGATGAGGAGTGGTTGCTGGGACCTCAGAGCTTTGTGACGTCACAGAAGCTGACTTCACTGAAGCAGCAATCCCATTCTCATGACATAAAGTCCTATGGCTTTAAGTAGATAGACCGGGGAAGGAACAAGAAAGAGCCCTGTTACCCTGACCATGAACTCAGGTGGTCTTTTCTGTTTCTTTCCCACTTCAAATTTCTATACAAAGAGAAAAGTAAACGATGTTCTGTATACCATTCTTTAGACCAACATTTCTCCAGAGAGAGCAAGGTGCTCCTATTTCCACTGCAATTTCTAGAGATCTCAATCAACAGCGTGGCCTCTTGGCTCCCATTAGGTCTCTGGGAGGTTGGATATCCTTGGGTGAGAGGGTCCATTCTAAGCTTCTGTTCCCTATGGTTTCTCAGGTGTAAGGTCTGCCTTTGGTGCTTGTTCTGCTTGGAAGGTGAGGGAAGAAAGAAGGGAAGGAAAGTCACTATTTCAGGAAAATAGTCAGGAGAGTGATGCATTGTGCTGTCCGTGTCATTTTCTGCTAGTGCCTGAAACACCGGTCCTAAGGGATGAAGGCTGTGTCTAACTGACATTACCTTAAACACCGTTGCAAAGACTTCATGGAGAGTGAAATTCTGCATGATCGCTACCCTGAGAGAAAGAGCCCTGCTCAGCACTCCTTGTCATCTTTAGTTAATGCTGCATGCCATAGTCATGGGGATAACCATGTTGAGTAATTCTCTTTATTCAGATGAAAATGAACGGCCAACATCGATGGCCTGCCATGCCCACTCAAGCATCACTGTGGAAGGAGCCGAGATACCCTTTTAAGGGCTCGTGGATAAAGATGATTATGAAGATGATGATAAAGAACATGATTTCCAAATGAAAATGCAAGCCGACCAAGGGAAATATCCTATGGCTTCACTCTTATATAGCGCAGGAGGTATACCATGGACATGAGTATTAGTAAGTGAAAACGGACGGAGAAAAGTCAGACTGGGAGACGCACGAGAGAGACTCAGGACTTTGGGACCAAGCTGAGGGTTACAGGAAGATAACACCTACCATAAAGAGGGAACTGGTTAATGGGTATGGAGGAAATTTGGCAGTATATGAGGATGAGCACTTGGTGGTATATGCAATTAAAGAATCAGGGAACACTATGTAAAAAACGTAGGATGGATGAAAGGCTGGCTTGCCAAATATCAGAAAAAATAGTGAATAGAAAGCAAAAGAGGTCTTTTAACGTGGAGGTGAAGAAAGAAAGAGAGGAGAAATGAATTCAAGCTTTATTATCTTACTGATTAAAATTGTATGCAGTTGGTTTCCTCTAAGGTCCTTATATGAATTGGGTCTTTGGACATTGTCAGTTAGAGACTTCCCTCTTCCTACATTTTAATAATAGATGAGAAAAGCTGATATTATCATTAAATGTCTCGAATTGTGGACTAGGGAATTGATTTGAACCTGGCTTTCTGTGTGTGGGGAGATGTTTGTGGATTGCTTCCAAAGCCTCAAAACTGCTTCAAAAGTCATTACCTGAGACATCAAATATGTATGACTCATGATCTTGTCATGGTAGTTTGTATGTTTCTTGGAATTTATCTTTTTCTCTACGGTACTGGATTTGTGGCATACTTGTGTGGAGGGTTTTTTTTAGGTAACGTTCCTTAATTAATTAATTAACTAATTAATTAATTAATTCTTGATAGGTAAGGAGTTACCTTATCCAGTTTGGACAGGTTGATACTTTGATTCCCTAAGCTTTTGTTTTTTATGGTATTTTCTCTGAATTTTGCTTCCATGAGTGCTATTCCTCACTTGCTGCCTACCTTCTGTGGGACTCTTTTAAGTGTGTGTGTGTGTGTGTGTGTGTGTGTGTGTGTGTGTGTGATTCACCAAACGATAAAAATGATATTTTAAGAGGAATGAAGCTGCTCCATTCCAGATCACATTTCACCTTCAAACACAATGGAAACTCACGTTACATCCTGTTTTCCCACATTTTTCATTGAATGTCCCATCGATCCACTTTTAGAAATGAAGATTCTGACTTGGCTGCCTGGAACACACAACAAATTATGTGTGCCTGGTTAGAGTTTAATGGTCTGCCCCTTTTTCTTGCTTTTTTGCATGTTTCTTTACTTCCATGATTGAGTGAATTCGTACGGTAGTTGTCTTTCTGTGACTGACAAATACGACAAAACACAATGCACTCTCCCTTTCTGCCACATGTCGCAAGGAGCAAGAATGCCTTCTTGCTTATGGCTCCATAAGAGTCCGCAGTGCCTTTGGACGACAGGGAGATGGTTGAAGTGTCTGGGAGCTCCACGCTTGTCTTCAGCCATCAGCACCACCAGAAGATGAGCACATCAAAGGAAACATGGCGTAAATGGACCTGAAGCTCAGAAATCACACTCCACAGCGAAAGAGAGAAGAAGTCACAGAGACCATGGGAGAAGGGTGTAGACAGGGCTTATGGGAGAAAGGACGGTTGGTGCTTCAGAGGGTAGGGAGCCCTGGCAAAAACAAAGTCCCAGGTGAGAGGAGCACACTTAGAACCCACAATTTGTATTTTGACCCATAGCTGTTGGCGGAGAAAAGGAGAGTGTGTGAAGGACATGAGTTCTTGCAACACAAGGGTCTTGAGGCCCTGGCATTCCAGATCAGCTTGCTTTGCAGACATAGACTCCAGAGAACACTGTGTATCTCCTGGAGAGGACACCAGCAAGCAACCAGGTGGAGACAGCCTGGAAACCATGATCAGAGACAATACCTGTTGACACGGTGGTAAGATTATTATTTCTTTGTGTGCATTCTTGATGGGCAGTGCTGGTGGAGATGCCTCGATGGGAGCCAAAGATACTTGGTCTCTCAACTCTATGGTCAAATAATCTTTGATAAATCAGGAAAAAATATACAATCGAAAAAAGACAGTCTCTTCAATAAATGGTGCTGGGAAAATTGGACATCTATATGTAGAAGAATGAAACTCGACCATTCTCTTACCCCGCACACAAAGATAAGCTCGAAATGGATAAAAGACCTCAACATGAGACAGGAATCCATCAGAATCCTAGAGGAGAACTTAGGCAGTAACCTCTTCGATATCAGCCACAGCAACTTCTTTCAAGATATGTCTCCAAAATGAAACAAAAAGTGAAACAAAACAAAAAACAAAAGTGAAAATGAACTTTTGGGACTTCATCAAGATCAAAAGCTTCTGCACAGCAAAGGAAACAGTCAACCATACAAAAAGGCAACCCATGGAATGGGAAAAGATATTTGCAAATTACAGTACAAACAAAAGCTTGATATCCAGGATCTATAAAGAACTTCTAAAACTCAACACACACAAAACAGATAATCATATCAAAAAACGGGCAGAAGATATGAACAGACACTTCTCCAACAAAGACATCCAAATGGCTATCAGGCACATGAAAAAATATTCATCATCACTAGCCATCAGGCAGATTCAAATTAAAACAAAACTGAGATACCACCTGACACCAGGTAGAATCTCCAAAATTAGCAAGACAGGAAACATCATGTGTTGGAAAGGATGTGGAGAAAGGGGAACCCTCTTACACTGTTGGTGGGAATGCAAGTTAGTGAAGCCACTTTGGAGAACAGTGTGGAGATTCCTCAAGAAATTAAGAATAGAGCTTCCCTATGACCCTGCAATTGCACTGCTGGGTATTTACCCCAAAGATACAGATGTAGTGAAAAGAAGGGTCATCTGTACCCCAATGTTTATTGTAGCAATGGCTACGGTCGCCAAACTGTGGAAAAACCAAGATGCCCTTCAATGGATGAATGGATAAGGAAGATGTGGTACATATACACAATGGATTATCATGCCTCCACCAGAAAAGATGAATACCCAACTTTGGTAGCAATATGGACGGGACTGGAAGATATTATGCTGAGTGAAATAGGTCAAGCAGAGAGACACAAGTATCATATGGTTTCACTTATTTGTGGAGCATAACAAAGAACATGGAGGACATGGAGAGATGGAGAGGAGATGGAGTTGTGGGAAATTGGAAGGGGAGGTGAAACTTGAGAGACTATGGCTCTGAAAAACAACCCAATGGTTTTGAAGGGGCGAGGATGTGGGCAGATGAGTCAAGGGGGTGGGTAATAGGGAAGGCACGTAATGTGTGGAGCACTGGTGGTGATACCAAAACAGTGAATACTATAATGCTGTAAATAAACAAAAATAATTTAAGGCAAAAATAAAAAAACATACTTGGGCACTATGACCACCAGCATCAAGACTGAGAAGTGGCCACAGGCAAGACGGTGAGGACATTAGCTGCCCAACCTGCAATCACGGATTCCCAAACCTGGAACACAGTTGGGATGCTTTCTTCAGCCCAGGTTGCTTAGTCCAAGGAGAACAAAAAATCTTGCAGGGGATTAAAAGAAAGCCCTGCCCACATCCTCTCACCTGGCCACAGAATTCAGTAGGCCTTCAGTTTGTGGAGTGGGTTGAAAGGCTTGTTTCACTGGCACACCAGACACAAGAAGCTTAAACTCACCATATGTGGCCCAGACACCACACACTCTGAATGGAAGGCAAGGAGAGCCTCTGCAGAGGACGAGCCCACAGGAGAGTGGACAGCCAGAACACAACCCCAGAGGGCACGTCACATACACTGAGAATCTCTCAAGTGCCAGAATTTGCGCACTCCATCATCTCTTCTTCCTAAAGAAATTATCTTCAGGGTAGATAACAGAATGCGTGTTTCGAATACAGAATAGACAGAGACATTTTGTTGATTCACGTTGTATTCCTGAAACTGGCACAAAAGCCTTCCCAGTGGATTCACATGGGGATTAGTTCTCTTCCAACATGCTCTGTGATTGCTCCTGTGAGCTCCAAAAAGATGAGTCCTTCCTGGGCCTAAGCTTCTAGGGCGTAGGGTCTGCCTTTAATGATTGGTCAGCTGGGAAAATTGGGAGGCATTTCTGGCATGATTTCTGGAGATGCAAGAAGAACTCCTGTCCTCACTGTTGAAGACTCCAGACATGTCTTTGTTATGGTTGCGGGTGTTAACTCTGAGCTTTCCTCTTAGCGTTGGGGGAGCTTTTCCTGGTCAGAAGCACTATGATAGGCTGTGAGGCCCATGAACATGTGTATGGCGTGGAGTTCCCCTTATGAGGCTGCTTGTACTACTGACTCTTTCTTGACCTTCCGTGGGTAAGATGGAATTGTGGATTCTTGCCTTTCTCAGAAGTCCAGAGGGGAGGTGGTGACAGTCAAGGTGAAAGACTACAATTTCAGCCTTGGAGAAGGTGACCACAAAAGGCTTCACAAACTGTATTGAAGAAATACCCAGGCGGTTCCAGCGGTTTGGAGTGATTTTGATACTCCTGGCTGATCCAGAACTACTCCAGCCAGGTGAAGTGATGAGGCGTGGTTTGGTGAGGAGTGGTTGCTAGGACCTCAGAGATTTGTGACATCACAGAAGCTGACTTCACTGAAGCAGCAATCCAAATTTCATGACATATGAGTCCTAAGGCTTTAAGTAGAAAGAACTGGGAAGGAACTAGAAAGAGCCCTGTTAGCCCGATCATGAACTCAGGTGTTCCAGTTTCCACTGCAATTTCTAGAGATCTCAATCAATAGCGAGGCCTCTTGGCTATCATTGGGTCTCTGGTAGGTTGGATATCCTTGGGTGAGAGGGTCCATTCTTAGCTTCTGTTCCCTATGGTTTCTCGGGTGTAAGGTCTGCCTTTGGGCTTGGTCACCTTGGAAGGTGAGGGAAGGAAGAAGGGAAGGAAAGTCACAATTCCAGGAAAATTGCCAGGGCAGGGATGCATTGTGCTGTCTGTGTCCTTATCTGCTAGTGTCTGGAAAAACCAGTCATAAGGATGAAGGCTCTGTCTACCTGACATTACCTTAAACACCGTTGCAAAGGCTTCATGGAGAGTGAAAATCTGCATGTTCGCTACCCCTAAAGAAAGAGCCCTGGACAGCACTCCTTGTTCATTAGTTAATGCTACATGTGATAGTCACAGGGAGAGCCATGTTGAGCAACTCTCTTTATTCAGATGAAAATGAACGGCCAACATCGATGGCCTGCCATGCCCACTCTATTGTAACTGTGGGAGGAACCGAAATACACATTTTAGGGCTTGTGGATAAAGATTATTATGAAGATGATGTTAAAGATGATTTCCAAATGAAAATGAAAACAGACCAAGGGAAATATCCTATGGCTTCACTCATATGTGACCCATGAGGAATACCATGGACATGAGTATTAGTAAGGGAAAACGGAAGGAGAAGAAGTCAGAAATATAGACGCACCTGGAGGGACTCAGAACTTTGTGGACCAAGCTGAGGATAACAGGGAGATAAGACATGCCATAAAGACGGAAATGGATAATGGGTATGGAGGTTGTGTGGCATTTTATGAGGATGAGCACTTGGTGGTATATGCAATTAAAGAATCAGGGAACACTATGTCAAAAAACATAGGATGGATGAAAGACTACCTTGCCAAATATAAGGAAAAATATTGAAGAGAATGCAAAATAGGCCGTTTCACAAGGAGATGAAGAAATAAAGAGAAGAGAAATGAATTCTAGTTTTATTATCATAATGATTAAAATTGTATGCCATTGTTTCCAATAAGGTCCTTATGTGAATTTGTTCTGTGGACATTGTAAATTAGAGTCTTCCTTCTTCCTACATTTTTGGAATAAATGAGAAAAGCCGACATTATGATTAACTATCTCAAATTGTAGACCAGGGACTTGATTTGAACTTGGCTTTCTGTGTGTTTGGAGATGTTTGAGGGCTGCTACAAAACCTCAAAAGCTGCTTCTAAAGTCATTACCTTAGTAGTCAGATATGTATGACTCATGATCTTGTCATGGTAGTGCGTATATGTCTTGGAATTTATCCTTTCCTCTAAGGTAGTGGATTTGCTGGCATCCTTGTGTGGAGGGTTCATTTACGTAAGGTTGTTTAATTAATTAATGAATTCTTGATAGGTAAGGAGTTAACTTATACTGTTTTGACGGGTTGATATTTTGATTCTCTAAGCTTTTATTTTTTTATGGTATTTTCTCTGAATTATGCTTCCATGAGTGCTATTCCTCACTTGCTCCCTAACTTCTGTGGGACTCTTTTAAGTGTGTGTGTGTGTGTGTGTGTGTGTGTGTGTGAGAGAGAGAGTGTGTGTATCAGAAAACTCTAAATATGATATTTAAAACATATGAAGCTGCTCTATTCCAGATCCGAATTCACATTCAAAAACTGTGGATACTCACATTACACACCATTCAGCTACAATTCCTGCATTGAATGTACCATTTGATCCATATTTAAAAGGCAGTTTCTGCCTAGCCTGCCTGGAATAAACACCAAATTTTGTGTGCCAAGTTAGAGTCTAATTGCCTGTCTCTTTTTCCTGCTTTTTCCCATGTTTCTTTACTTCCATGAGTGAGTGAAATGGTATGGTAGTTGCCTTTCTGTGACTGACAGATATGACACAGCCCAGTGCCCTCTCCCTGTCTGCCACATGTCACAAGGATCAAGAATGCCTTCTTGTTTACGGCTCCATAAATGTCCGCAGTGCATCTGGAAGACAGGGAGACTGTGTAAGTGTTTGCGAGCTCAGGCTTGTCTGCAGCCATCAGCACATCCAGAAGATGACCACATCAATGTACTCATGGAACAAATGGACCTGAAGCCTAGAAATCATACTCCACAGTGAAAGAGAAAAGAAGGCCCAGAGACCATGGTAGAAGGGTGTAGAAAGGGCTTATGGGAGAATTGGACAGTTGGTACTTTAGAAGGCAAGGAGCGATGGCCAAAAAAAAAAAAAAAAAAAAAAAGGCCCAGGGGAGAGGAGCACACTTAAAACCCACAATACTAATGTTGACCCTTAGCTGTTGTTGAAGAAAAGGAGAGTGTCTGAAGGACACGAGTTCTTGCAACCCAAGGCTCTTGAGGCCCAGGGATTCCAGATCAGCATGCTTTGCTGACATAGACTCCAGAGAATACTGTGTATCTACTGGAGAGGACACCATCAAGCAAATAGGTGCAGATAGCCTGGAAACTAAGATCAGAGACAATACCTGTTGACATCGTGGTACGATTATTTTTTCTTTGTGTGCATTCATGAGAGCAGGTTGGTAAAGATGCCTCGATGGGCGCCAAATAAACTTAGGCCCTACGACCGCCAGCATCAAGTCTGAGAAGTGGCCACAGGCAGGACGGTGAGGACATTAGCTTCCCGACCTGCAATCATGGATTCTCAAACCTGGAAATCTGTTGGGATTCCTTCTTCAAGCCACGTTGCTTAGTCCCAGGAGAACAGAAAATTCTGCTGGGGACTAGAAGAAAGCCCTGCCCACATCCTCTCACATGGGCACAGAATTCAGCAGGCCATAAGTTTTGTGGAGTGGTTTTAAGTTCACGTTTCACAGGGACACCAGACGCACAAAGCTTAATCTCACCATATTGGGCCCAGACACAAAACACTCTGAATAGAAGGCAAGAAGAGCCTCTGCAGATGACGAGCCCACAGGAGAGTGGACAGCCACAACACAACTCCAGAGGGCATGTCACACACACCTGAGACTCTCTCAAGTGCCAGCCTTCAGGCACTCCATGAGCTCTTCTTCGTAAAAAAATTATCTTCAGGGTAGATAACAGAATACAGAAGAGAAAGACACTTTTTGTAGATTCATGTTGTATTCCTGAAACTGGCTCAAAATCCTTTCCTGATGACTTCACATAGGGACTGGTTCTCTTCCAACATGCTCTGTGCTTGCTCCTGTGAGCTATAAACAGAAGAATCTGTCTTGAGCCTAAGCTTCTAGGGTGTAGGATCTGCCTTTAATGTTTGGTCAGCTGAAAAATTGGGAGACATTTATGGCACGATTTCTGGAGATGCAAGAAGTACTCGTGTCCTCAGTGTTGGAGACTCCAGACATGTCTTTGGTATGGTTGCAGGTGTTAACTCTGAGCTTTCCATGGAGGGAAGGGGGCGATTTTCCTGGTCAGAAGCATCCTGATAAGGTGTGAGGACCATGAACATGTGTATGGCGTTTAGTTCCCCGTGTGAGTCTGCTTGTACTCCTGACTCTTTCTTGACCTTACGTGGGTAAGATGGAATTATGGATTCTTGCTCCTCTCATGAGTCCAGAGGGGTGGTGGTGACAGTCCTGGCCAAAGACTACAAATTCAGCCATGGAGAAGGGGACCCCAAATCGCTTCACAAACTGTCTTGGTGAAATCCCCAGGCGAGTCCAGATGTTGGAGTGATTTTGATACTCCTGGCTGACCCAGGACTACTCCAGCCAGGTGAAGTGATGAGCCATGGTTTGGTGAGGAGTGGTTCCTAGGACCTGAGAGCTTTGTAACTTCACAGAAACTGACTTCACTGAAGCACCAATCCCATACACATGACATATGAGTCCTATGTCTTTAAGTAGAAAGACCTGGGAAGGAAAAAGAAAGAGCCCTGTTAGCCTGATCATGAACTCAGGTGGTCTTTTCTGTTTATTTCCCACTTCCACTTTCTATACAAAGAGAAAAGAAAATGATGTTCTGTATACTATTCTTTAGACCAACATTTCTCCAGAGAGAGCAAGGCGTTCTTATTTCTACTGCAATTTCTAGAGACCTCAATTTACGGCGAGGCCTCTTGGCTTCGATTAGGTCTCTGGGAAGTTGGATATCCTTGCGTGAGAGGGTCCATTCTTAGCTTCTGTTCCGTATGGTTTCTCGGGTGTAAGGTCTCCCTTTTGTGCTTGGTCAGGTTGGAAGTTGAGAGAAGGAAAAAGGGAAGCGTAGTCACAATTCCAGGAAAAATGCCAGGGCAGGAATGCATTGTGCTGTCTGTTTCCTTATCTGCTAGTGTCCTGAAACAACAGTCTTAAGAATGAAGGCTCTGTCTACCTGGTATTACCTTAAACACCATTGCAAAGGCTTCATGGAGAGTGAAACTCTGCATGATAGCTACCCCTAAGGAAAGAGCCCTGGTCAGCACTCCTTGTCATCACTAGTTAATGCTACGTGCCATAGTCATGGGGAGAGCCATGTTGAGCAACGCTCTTTATTCAGATGAAAATGAATGGCCAATATCGATGGCCTGCCATGCCCACTCTAGCATCACTGTGGATGGAGCCAAGATACCCTATTAAGGGCTTGTGGATAAAGATGATTTTGAAGATGATGATAAAGAAGATTATTTTCAAATGAAAATTCAAGCAGACCAAGGGAAATATCCTATGGCTTCACTTATATGTGGCTCATGAGGAATACCATGGACATGAGTAGTAGTAAGTGAAAACGGAAGGAGAAGTCAAAGAGGGAGATGCACCAGGGGAGACTCAGGACTTTGGGGACCAAGCAGAGGGTTACAGGAGGATAAGTCCTGCCATAAAGAGGGAACTGGTTAATGGGTATGGAGTTGGTGTGGCATTATTTGAGGATGAGCACTTGGTGGTATATGCAGTTAAAGAATCAGGGAGTACTATGTCAAAAATGTAGGATGTATGAAAGGCTGTCTTTCTGAATATAAGAAAAAATAGTGAATAGAAAGCAAAACAGGCCATTTCCCATGGAGATGAAGAAAGAAAGAGAAATGAATTCTTATTTTATTATCTTACTGATTAAAATTGTATGCAATTGGTTTCCTATACGGTCCTTATGCGAATTGGGTCTTTGGACATTGTAAATTACTCTTCCCTCTCGTACATTTTGGGAATAGATGGGAAAATATGACATTACCAATAAATGTCTCGAATTGTGGACCATGGAATTGATTTGAACCTGGCTTTCTGTGTGTTGGGAGATGTTTGAGGACTGCTTCAAAATTCTCAAAAGCTGCTTCAAACGTCATTACCTGAGACGTCAGATATGTCTGACTCATGATCTTGTCATGGTAGTGCGTTTGTGTCTTGGAATTTATCCTTTTCTCTCCGCTGTTGCATTTGCTGGCAACTTCTGTGGAGGGGTGTTTAGGTAAGGTTGTTTAATTAATTAATTAATCAATTAATTAATTCTTGGTGGATAAGGAGTTAACTTATCCAGTTTGGACGGTTTGTTACTTTTATTCTCCTAATTCTTTATTATGGTATTTTCTCTGAATTTTGCTTCCATGAGTGCTATTTCTCACTTGCTCCCTAAATTCTGTGGGACTCTTTTAAGTGTGTGTGTGTATATGTGTGTGTCTGAGTTTGTCTGTGTGTGTTTCATAAGACTCTAAAAATGACTTTTCAAGAGATATGAGGCTGCTCTATTCCAGATCACAATTCACCTTCAAACAGTGGAAACTCACATTACATCCCATTCATCAAAATTTCCTGCATTGAATGTCACATTTTATCCACTATTAGAAACGCAGATTCTGACTAGCCTCCCTGGAACAAACACCAAATTTTGTGTGCCTGGCTAGATTCTAATTGCCTGTCCCTTTTTCTTGCTTTTTCATATGTTTCCTTACTTCCAAGAATGAGTGTAATCGTAAGGGATTTGTCTGTCTGTGACTGACAGAGATGACCCAGCCCAATGCTCTCTCACTTTCTGTCACATGTTGCAAGGAGCAAGAATGATTTCTTTTTTATGGCTCCTAAGAGTATGCAGAGAATTTGGAGGAAAGAGAGATGGTAGAAATGTCTGGGAGCTCCAGGCTTTTCTTTAGCCATAAGCACAATCAGAAGATGACCACACCAATGGAAACATGGCATAAATGGACCAGAAGCCTAGAAATCACACTCCACAGCGAAAGAGAGAAGATGTCACAGAGACCATGGGAGAAGGGTGTAGACAAGGCTTATTGGAGAATTATACGGTTGCTTCTTCTGAGCGTAGGAGCCCTGGCCAAAGACAAAGGCCCAGGGGAGAGGAGCACACTTAGAGCCCACAATTTAAATGTTGACCAATAACTGTTGGCGGAGAACGAAAGGTGAGTGTCTGAAGGACCCGAGTTCTTTCAACCCAAGGGTATTGAGGTCCTGGGATTCCAGATCAGCATGCATTGCAGACATAGACTCCAGAGAACACTGAGTATCTCCTGGAGAGGACACCAGAGAGCAACCAAGTGCAGACAGGCTGGAAACCATGATCAGAGACAATACCTGGTGACACCTTGGTAAGATTATTATTTCTTTGTGTGCATTTGTGATGGGCAGTGTGCTGGAGATGCCTCGATGAGCACCAAAGATACTGGGGCTCTCAACTCTATAGTCAAATAATCTTTGACAAAACAGGAAAAAATATACAATGGAAAAAACACAGTCTCTTCTACAAATGGTGCTGGGAAAACTGGACAGCAATATGTAGAAGAATGAAACTCAACTATTATCTTACACCGTACACAAAGATAAACTCTAAATGGATAAAAGTCCTAACGTGAAACAGGAATCCATCAGCATCCTCGAGGAGAACATAGGCAGTAACCTCTTTGATATCAGCCACAGCAACTTCTTTCAAGATATATCTCCAAAGGCCAAGGAAACAAAAGTGGAAATGAACTTTTGAGACTTCATCAAGATCAAAAGCTTCTGCACAGCAAAGGAAAGAGTCAACCATATAAAAAGGCAACCCACGGAATGGGAGAAGATATTTGCAAATGACAGTACAGGCAAAAGTTTGATATCCAGGATCTATAAAGAACTCAAACTTAACACACATAAAATAGATAATCCGATAAAAAATGGGCAGAAGTTATGAACAGACACTTCTCCAATGAAGACATACAAATGGCTATCAGAAATATGAAAAAATATTCATTATCACTAGCGATCAGGGAGATTCAAGTTAAAACAACACCAGATAGAATGGCCAAAATTAGCAAGACAGGAAACAATGAGTGTTGGAAGGATGTGGAGGAATGGGAACCCTCTTAAACTGTTTTTGGTAATGCAAGTTAGTGCAGCCACTTTGGAGAACTGTGTGGAGATTCCTAAAAAAATTAAGAATAGAGCTTCCCTATGACCCTGCAATTGCACTGCTAGGTATTTACCCCAAAGATGTTTATTTCATTACCCCAAAGATGCAATGTTTATTGCAGCAATGGCTACGTTTGCCAAACTGTGGAAAGAACCAAGATGCCCTTCAATGGATGAATGGATAAGGAAGATATGGTACATGTACACAATGGAGTATTATCCCTTCATCAGAAAGGAGGAATACCCAACTTTTGTAGCAACATGGACGGGACTGGAAGAGATTATGCTGAGTGAAATAAGTCAAGCAGAGAGAGTCAAGTATCATATGGTCTCACTTATTTGTGGAGCATAACAAAGAACATGGAGGACATGGGGAGATGGAGAGGACAGGGAGTTGAGGGAAATTGGAAGGGAAGAGGAACCATGAGAGACTATGGACTCTGAAAAACAACCAGAGGGTTTTGAAGGGGCGTGGTGTGGGAGGTTGAGAAACCAGGTGGTGGGTAATAGGGAGGGCACGTACTGCATGGAGCACTGAGTGTGATGCCAAAACAATGAACACTGTTATGCTATTAAAAAAAAAAATTAAGGCAAAAAAAAAAAAAAGATACTTGGGCTCTACGACTGCCAGCATCAAGACTGAGAAGAAGCCTCAGAGAGGATGGTGAGGATATTAGCTGCCTAACCTGCAATCATGGATTCCCAAACCTGGAACACTGTTGCGACTGCCTTCTTCAGGCCACGTTGCTTAGTCCCTGGAGAACAGAAAATCCTTCAGGGGACTAGAAGAAAACCCTGACCACATCTTCTCACCTGGCTACAGAATTCAGCAGGCTTTAAGTTTTGGGAAGTGGGTTGAAAGTCACGTTTCACAGGCACACCAGACCCACGAAGCTTAATCTCACCGTATTTGGCCCAGACACCAAACACTCTGAATGGAAGGCAAGGAGAGCCTCTGCAGAGGACGAGCACACAGGAGAGTGGACAGCCACAACAGAACATCAGAGGGCATGTCACACACACCTGAGACTCTCTCAAGTGCCAGCCCTTGAGGACTCCATGAGCTCTTCTTCCTAAAGAAATTATCTTCAGGGTAGTTAACAGAATGCTTGTTTCGAATACAGAGAAAACAGAGACCTTTTGTAGATTCATGTTGTATTCCTGAAACTGGCCGAAAGCCTTTTCTGATGGCTTCCAAAGGGGATTGGTTCTCTTCCAACATGCTCCGTGCTTGCTCCTGTGAGCTCCAAACAGATGAGTCCATCCTGGGCCTAAGCTTCTAGGGTGTAGGGTCTGCCTTTAATGTTTGGTCAGCTGGGAAAATGGGGAGGCATTTATGGCACGATTTCTGGAGATGCAAGAAGAACTCGTGTCCTCACTGTTGAAGACTCCAGACATGTCTTTGGTATGGTTGCGGGTGTTAACTCTTTGTTTCCTCGGAGGTCAGGGGGCCCATTTCCTGATAGGGTGTAAGGACCATCAACATGTGTATTGCCTGGAGTTCCCCATGTGAGGCTGCTTGTACTCCTGACTCTTTCTTGACGTTACATGGGTAAGATGGAATTGTGGATTCTTGCCCTTCTCAGGAGTCCAGATGTGTTTGTGGCAGTCACGGCCAAAGACTACAAAGTCGGCCATGGAGAAGGTGACCCCAAATCGTTTCACAAACCGTCTTGGGGAAATACCCAGGTGGCTCCTGCAGTTTGAAGTGATTTTGATAAACCTGGCTGACCCAGGACTACTCCAGCCAGGTGAAGTGATGAGGCATGGTTTGGTGAGGAGTGGTTCCTAGGACCTCAGAGCTTTGTGACGTCACAGAAGCTGACTCCACTGAAGCAGAAATCCCATTCTCATGACATATGAGTCCTATGGCTTTAATTAGAAAGACCTGGGATGGAACAAGAAAGAGCCCTGTTAGCCTGATCATGAACTCAGGTGGTCTTTTCTGTTTCTTTCTCACTTCCACTTTCTATACAAAGAGAAAATAAAGTGATGTTCTGTATACCCATCATTAGACCAACATTTCTCCAGAGAGAGCAAGGTGTTCCTATTTCCACTGCAATTTCTAGAGATCTCAATCAACAGCGAGGCCTCTTGGCTAACATTAGGTCTCTGGGGGGTTGGAGAGCCTTGGTTGAGAGTGTCCATTCTTAGCTTCTGTTCCCTATGGATTCTCGGGTGTAAGGCCTTCCGTTGTTGCTTGGTCAGCTTGGAAGGCGAGGGAAGTAAGAAGGGAAGGAAAGTCACAATTCCAGGAATAATGCCAGTGCAGGGATGCATTGTGCTGTCCGTGTCCTTATCTGGTAGTGTAGGACAAAGAAGCTCCTTACATACAGAGGAAAGCCCATTACAATAACGTCAGAACTTTCCACAGAGACCTGGCAAGCCAGGAAGGGCTGGCAAAATATATTCAGAGTACTAAATGAGAAGAACATGCAACCAAGAATACTCTATCCAGCAAGACTGACATTTAAAGTGGATGGAGAGATAAAGAGTTTCCAAGACTGGCAAGGCTTAAAAGACTATGCAACCACCAAGCCGACACTGCAGGAAATATTAAGGGGGGTCCTATAAAAGAGAAAAAATCCTAAGAATATCATTGAATAGAAATATAGAAACAATCTACAGACATAAAATCTTCAAAGGCAACACGATGTCAATAAAAACCTATCTCTCAATAATCACTCTCAATGTGAATTGCCTAAATGTGCCCATAAAACAACACAGGATTGCATATTGGATAAAACGACAGGACCCATCCATATTTTGTCTACAAGAGACCCATTTTGAACCTAAGGATACACCCAGACTGAAAGTGAAGGGATGGAGAAGCATCTTTCATGCCAATGGGCCTCAAAAGAAGGCCAGGGTAGCGATTCTCATATCAGATAAATTAGATTTTAATCTAAAGACTGTAGTCAGAGATACAGAAGGACACTATATAATTCTTAAAGGGACTATCCACCACGATAATCTAACAACTGTGAATATCTATGTCCCCAATATGGGATCACCCAATTACATAAGAAAACTATTAATCAAGATAAAGAGTCATATTGATATGAATACAATAATAGTAGGAGATTAATACGCCTCTCTCAGAAATAGACAGATCATCGAAGCAGAAAATTAATAAAGAAATAAGAGCATTGAATGAAACATTGGACCAGATGGACCTCATAGACATATACAGAACATGCTACCCTAAAACTACATAATACTCATCTTCTCAAGTGCACATGGAACCTTCTCCAGAATAGACCACATACTGGGTCACAAAACAGGACTCAACCGATACCAAAAGAATGACATTATTCCCTGTATATTCTCAGATCACAATGCTTTGAAACTGGAACTCAATCACAAGGAAAAGTTCAGAAGGAAATCAAACACCTGGAAGCTAAAGACCACCTTGCTTAAGAATGCTTGGATCAAACAGGAGATCAAAGATGAACTTATGCAATTCCTGGAAACCAGTGAGAATGAAGACACTTCGGTCCAAAACCTATGGGATACAGCAAAGGTGGTTCTAAGGGGGAAATACATAGCCATCCAAGCCTCCCTCAAAAACATTGAAAAATCCAGAATACACCAGCTGTCTCTACACCTTAAAGAAATGGAGAATCAACAACAAATCAAACAAACTCCACACTCAAGAAGGGAAATAATCAAGATTAGAGCAAAGATCAATGAGGTAGAAATGAGAGATACAGTAAAATGTATCAAAGAAACTAGAAGCTGGTTTTTTGAAAGAATCAATAAGATCGATAAACCATTGACCACACTAATCCAAAAGAAAAGAGAGAAAGCCCAAATTAATAAAATTATGAATGAAAAGGGAGCGATCACAACTAACACCAAGGAAATAGAAACAATCATCAGAAATTATTACCAACAGTTATATGCCAATAAGCTAAGCAACCTAGATGAAATGGATGCATTCCTGGAAAGCTACAAACTCCCAAAATTGAACCAGGAAGAAATTGACAACCTGAATAGACCGATATCTAGTAATGATATTGAAGCAGTGATCACATGTCTCCAAAAAAACAAGAGTCCAGGACCTGACGGATTCCCTGGGGAATTCTACCAAACTTTCAAAGAAGAAATAACACCAATTCTCCTGAAGCTGTTCCAAAAACTTGAAGCAGAAGGAAAACTTCCAGACTCTTTTTATGAAGCCAGCATTACCCTGATCCCCAAACCAGGCAAAGACCCTACCAAAAAGGAGAATTTCAGACCAATATCACTGATGAATATGGATGCAAAGATTCTCAACAAGATCCTAGCAAACAGGATCCAGCAGCACATTCAAAAGATTATCCACATTGGGGAGGGGAGGCGAACCATAAGAGACTATGGACTCTGAAAAACAACCTGAGGGTTTTGAAGGGTCAGGGATGGGAGGTTGGGGGAACAGGTGGTGGGTGATGGGGAGGGCACGTTTTGCATGGAGCACTGGGTGTTGTGCAAAAAGAATGAATACTGTTACGCTGAAAAAATTAATAAAAAGGGAAAAAAAAAAAAGATTATCCACCATGACCAGGTGGGATTCATCCCTGGGTTGCAAGGTTGGTTCAACATTCGCAAATAAATCAATGTGATAGGACAAATCAATAAGAGAAGAGAGAAGAAACACATGGTCTTCTCCATTGATGCAGAAAAAGCATTTGACAAAATCCAGCATCCGTTCCTGATGAAAACGCTTCAAAGTATAGGGATAGAGGGAACATTCCTGAACTTCATAAAATCTATCTATGAAAGACCCAAATGAGAAAACTAGCAGACCAAGGGAAATATCTCATCGCTTCACTCGTATGTGGCCCATGGGGAATACCATGGACATTAGTAGTAGTAAGGGAAAACGAAAGGAGTAGAAGTCAGATAGGGAGACACACCAGGAGAGACTCAGGACATTGGGGACCAAGCTGAGGGTTACAGGAGGATAAGACATGCGATAAAGAGTGAAATGGATAATGTGTATGGAGGTGGTGTGGTATTATATGAGGATGAGCACTTGGTGGTATATGCAATTAAAGAATCAGGGCACACTATGTCAAAAAACATAGGATGGATGAAAGGCTGGCTTGCCGAATATAAGAAAAAATAGTGAATAGAAAGCAAAACAGGTCGTTTCTCATGGAGATGAAGAAGGAAAGAAAAGAAATGAATTCTAGTTTTATTATCTTACAGATTAAAATTGTATGCAATTGGTTTCCTATAAGGTCCTTATCTGAATTGACTCTTTGGAGATTGGAAATTAGAGACTTCCCTCTTCCTACAATTTGGGAATATATGAGAAACGCTGATATGACCATTAAATGTCTCGAATTGTGGACCAGAGAACTGATTTGAACTTGGCTTTCTGTGTGTTGAGAGATGTTTGAGGACTGCTTTAAAGCTTTCGTCATTATCTGAGATGTCAGATATGTATGACTCATGATCTTGATAGTGCGTATCAAGTGATAGATATCAAGTGCGTATCAAGTGATAGATATCAAGTGTGTATCATGTGATAGATACGTCTTGGTAGTGCGTATGTGTCTTGGAATTTATCCTTTTCCCTCCAGTATTGGATTTTCTGGCATACTTGTGTGTAGGCGTCTTTAGGTATGGTTGTTTAATTAATTAATTAATTAATTAATTAATTCTTGAAAGGTAAGTAGTTAATTTATCCAGTTTGGATGATTTGCTACTTTGATTCTCTAAGCATTTTTTTTTGGCATTTTCTCTGGATTTTGCTTCCAAGAGTGCTATTCCTCACTTGGTCCCTAACTTCTGTGGGACTCTTTTAAGTGTGTGTGTGTGTGTGTGGTTGTTTGTGTGCGTGTGTGTGTGTGTGTGTGTGTGTTTGTTTCACAAAACGATAAAAATGATTTTTTAAGAGATTTGAAGCTGCTCTATTCCAGATCACAATTCACCTTCAAAAACAGGGGAAACTCACGTTACATCCTGTTCTTCCACATTTCCTGCATTGATTGTCCCATTTGAACCACATTTAGAAACACAGATTCGGACTAGCCTGCCTGGCACAAACACCAAATTTTGGGTACCTGGTTAGTGTCTTATTGCCAGTCCCTTTTTCATGCTTTTTCACATGTTTCTTTACTTCCATGAGTGAGTGAAATCGTATGGTAGTTGTCTTTCTGTGACTGACAGATATGACACAGCCCAATGCTCTCTCCCTGTCCACCACATGTCACAAGGAGCAAGAATGCCTTCTTCCTTATGGCTCCATATGAATCCGCAGTGCATTTGGAGGACAGGGAGATGGTAGAAATGTCTATGAGCTCCAGGCTTGTCTTCAACCATCAGCAAAACCAGAAGATGACCACATTAATGGAAACATGGCATAAATGGACCAGAAGCATAGAAATCACACTCTACAATGAAAGAGAGAAGAAGTCACAGAGACCATGGGAGAATTGTGTAGACATAGCTTATGGGAGAATTGGATGGTTGGTGCTTCAGAGGGCAGGGAGCCATGGCCGAAGACAAAGGACCAGGGGAGAGGAGCACACTTAGAAACGACAATTTGTATGTTTACCCATAGCTGTTGGCGGAGAAAAGGGGAGAGTCTCAAGGACATGAGTTCTTGCAACCCAAGGGTCTTGAGGACCGGGGATTCTATATAAATATGTTTTGCCGACATAGACTCCAGAGAACACTGTGTATCTCCTGGAGAGGACACCAGCAAGCAAGCAGGTGCAGAAAGCCTGGAAACCATGATTAGAGAAAATACCTGTTGACACCGTGGAACGATGATTATTTCTATGTGTGCATTGATGGGCAGTGTTGTTGGAGATGCCTCGATGGGCGCCAAAGATACTTGGGCTCTACGACCGCCTGCATCAAGACTGAGAAGTGGCCACAGGCAGGACTGTGAGGACATTAACTGCCCAACATGCAATCACGGAATCCCAAACCTGAAACACTGTTGGGACTGCCTTCTTCAGGCCATGTTGCTTTGTCCCAGGAAAACAGAAAATCCTGCAGGGGACTAGAAGAAAGCCCTGCTCACAGCCTCTCACCTGTCCACAGATTTCAGCAGGCATTAAGTTTTGGGGAGTGGGTTGAAAGTCACGTTTCACAGGCACAGCAGACCCACGAAGCTTAACCTCACAATATTTGGCACATACACCACACACTCGGAATGGAAGGCATGGAGAGACTGTGCAGAAAACAAGCCCACAGTAGAGTGGACAGCCACCACAGAAACCCACAGGGCATATCACACACCCCTGAGATTCTCACAAGTGCCAGACTTGGGTCTTGAGGCCGGGGGAGTCCAGATCTTCATGTTTCCCGTCAAACACAGTGGAAACTCATGTTACATCCCGTTCGGCCACATTTCCTGCATTGAATGTACCATTTGATCCACTTTTAGAACGGCAGTTTCTGACTAGCCTGCCTGAGAAAAAACACCAAATTTTGTGTGCCTGCTTAGAGTCTATCTTCCTGTCTCTTTTTCTTGCTTTTCCACATGTTTCTTTACTTCCATGAGTGAGTGAAATCCTATGGTCTTTGTCTTTCTGTGACTGACAGATATGACACGGCCCAATGCTCTCTCCCTTTCTGCCACATGTCACAAGGAACAAGCATGCCTTCTTACTTATTGTTCCATAAGGGAACGCAGTGCATCTGGAAGACCGTGAGACGATAGAATTGTCTGCGAGCTCAGGCTTGTCTTCAGGCATCAGCACAACCAGAAGATGACCACATCAATGGAAATATGGCATAAATGGACCTGAAGCCTAGAAATCAAATTGCAGAGCGAAAGAGAGAAGAAGTCACAGAGACCATAGGAGAAGTGTGTAGACCGAGCTTATGGGAGAACTGGACGGTTGGTGCGTCAGAGGGCAGGGAGCCATGGCCAAAGACAAAGGCCCAGGGGAGTGAAGCACACTAGAACCCACAGTTTGAATGTTGAACCATAGCTGTTGGCGGAGAAATGGAGAGTGTCTGAATGACACGAGTTCTTGCAATCCAAGAACTTGAGGCCCGGGGATTCCAGATCAGCATGATTTGCGGACATAGACTCCAGAGAACACTGTGTATCTCCTGGAGAGGGCCCCAGCAAGAAACCAGGTGTAGACAGCCTGGAAACCATGATCAGAGACAATACCTGTTGACACCGTGGTAAGATTATTATTCCTTTGTGTGTATTGGTGATGGGCATTGTGGGTGGAGATGCCTCAATGGGCGCCAAAGGTACCTGGGCTCTACGACTGCCAGCATCAAGCCTGAGAAGTGGCCACAGGCAGGACACTGAGGACATTAACTGCCCAACATGCAATCACGGAATCCCAAACCTGAAACACTGTTGGGACTGCCTTCTTCAGGCCATGTTGCTTTGTCCCAGGAAAACAGAAAATCCTGCAGGGGACTAGAAGAAAGCCCTGCTCACAGCCTCTCACCTGTCCACAGATTTCAGCAGGCCTTAAGTTTGGGGAGTGGGTTGAAAGTCACGTTTCACAGGCACAGCAGACCCACGAAGCTTAACCTCACAATATTTGGCACAGACACCACACACTCAGAATGGAAGGCATGGAGAGACTGTGCAGAAAACATGCCCACAGGAGAGTGGACAGCCACCACACAAACCCACAGGGCATATCACACACCCCTGAGATGCTCACAAGTGCCAGACTTGGGTCTTGAGGCCGGGGGAGTCCAGATCCTCATGCTTAGCAGACATAGACTCCAGAGAACACTGTGTATCTCCTGCAGAGAACACTAGCACGCAACCAGGTACAGACAGCCTGGAAACCGTGATCAGAGACAATACCTGTTGACACCGTGGTAAGATTATGATTTTTTTGTGTGCGTTCGTGATGGGCAGTGTTGGTGGAGATGCCTCGATGGGCACAAAGATACTTGGGCTCTACAACCACCAGCATCAAGACTGAGAAGTGGCCGCAGGCAGAACGTTGAGGACATTAGCTGCCCAACCTGCAATCACGGAATCCCAAACCTGGAAGACTGTTGGGACTGCCTTCTTCAGGCCACGTTGCTTAGTCCCAGGAGAACAGGAAATCCTGCAGGGGACTAGAAGAAAGCCCTGCCCACATCCTCTCACCTGGCCACAGAGTTCAGCAGGCCTTAAGTTTTGTCAATTAGAGTCTTGCCCCTTTCTACATTTTGGGAATAGATGAGAAAAGCCGACATTACCATTAAATGTCTCGAATTGTGGACCAGGGAATTGATTGGAACCTGGCATTCTGTGTGTTCGGAGATGTTTGAGGACTGCTTTAAAAGCTTTCGTCAACACCTAAGATGTCAGATATGTATGACTCATGATCTTGTCATGGTAGTGTGTATGTGTCTTGGAATTTATCCTTTTCTCTCCAGTATTGGATTTTCTGGCAGAGTTGTATGTAGGTGTCTTTAGGTAAGTTGTTTAGTCTAATTAATTTAAACTAATTAATTTAAATTAATTAATTAATCAATTAATTAATTAATTAATTAATTAATTCTTGAAGGGTAAGGAGTTAACGTATCCAGATTGGATGGTTTGATACTTTGAGTCTCTAAGCTTTTGTTCTTTATGTTACTTTCTCTGAATTTTACTTCCATGACTCCTATTCCTCACTTGCTCCATAAATTCTGTGGGACTCTTGTGTGTGTGTGTGTGTGTGTGTGTGTGTTTCACAAAACAAAAAAAAAAAGTGATATTTTAGGAGATATGAAGCGGCTCTATTCCAGATCACAATTCACCTTCAAGCACTGTGGAAACTCACTTTACATCCCGTTCGGCCACATTTCCTGCATTGAATGTCCCATTTGATCCACATTTAGAAAGGCACATTCTGACTAGCCTGCCTGGGACAAACACCAAATTTTGTGTGCCTTGTTGGAGTCTAATTGCCTGTCCCTTTTTCTTGCTTTTTCACATGGAATTTACTCCCATGAATGAGTAAAATCGTATGGTAGATGTCTTTCTGTGACTGAAAGATATGACACAGCCCAATCCTCTCTCGCTTTCCACCACATGTCACAAGGAGCAAGAATGCCTCCTTGCTTATGGCTCCATAAGAGTCTGCAGTGCATCTGGAGGACAGGGAGACTATAGAAGTGTCTGGGAGCTCTAGGTTTGTCTTCAGCCATCAGCACCACCAGAAGATGACCACATCAATGGAAATATGGCATAAATGGACCTGAAACCTAGAAATCACACTCAACATTGAGAGACAGAAGAAGTCACAGAGACCATGGGAGAATTGTGTAGACAGGGCTTATGGGGGAATTGGACGGTTTTTGCTTCAGAGGGCAGGGAGCCATGGCCAAAGACAAAAAGGCCCAGGGGAGAGGAGCACCTTAGAACCCACAATTTGAATGTTGACCCATAGGTGTTGGCGGAGAAATGGAGAGTGTCTGGATGAAACGAGTTCTTGCAACCTAAGGGTCATGAGGCCGGGGGATTCCAAATCAGCATGCTTTGCAGACATAGACTCCCGAGAACACTGTGTATCTCCTGAAGAGGACACCAGCAAGCAACCAGGTACAGACAGCCTGGAAACCGTGATCAGAGACAATACCTGTTGAAACCTTGGTAAGATTGTTATTTCTTTGTGGGCATTCGTGATGGGCAGTGTTGGTGGAGATGCCTCGATGGGCTCCAAAGATACTTGGGCTCTACAACCGCCAGCATCAAGACTGAGAAGTGGCCACAGGCAGGACCGAGAGGACATTAGCTGCCCAACTGCAATCATGGAATCCCAGCCTGGAAGACTGTTGGGACTGCCTTCCTATGGCCACGTTGCTTAGTCCCAGGAGAACAGGAAATCCTGCAGGGGACTAGAAGAAAGCCCTGCCCACATCCTCTCACCTGGTCACATAATTCAGCAGGCCTTAAGTTTTTTGGAGTGGGTTTAATTTCACGTTTCACAGGCACACCACACCCACGAAGCTTAAACTCAACATATTTGGCTCAGACACCACACGCTCTGAATGGAAGGCTAGGAGAGCCTCTGCAGAGGACGAGCCCACAGGAGAGTGGACAGCCACAACACAGCACCAGAGGGCATGTCACACACACCTGAGTCTCTCTCAAGTGATAGCTCTTGGGCACTCCAGGAGCACTTCTTCCTAAAGAAATTATCTTCAGTGTACATAACAGAAGGCGTGTTTCAAATACAGAGAAGACAGAGACCTTTTGTAGATTACGTTGTATTCCAGAAACTGGCCTGGGCTGAAAGCCAGTTCCGATGGCTTCGCCTGGGGAATGGTTCTCTTCCAACATGCTCTGTCCTTGCGCCTGTGTGTTCTAAACAGATGAGTCCGTCCTGGGCCTAAGATTCTAGGGTGTAGGGTCTGCCTTTAATATTTAGTCAGGTGGGAAATTTGGGAGGCATTTATGGCACGATTTCTGGAGATGCAAGAAGAACTCGTGTCCTCTCCATTGAAGACTCCAGAAATGTCTTTGGTAGGGTTGGGGGTGTTAACTCTGAGCTTCCCTCTTAGGGTTGGGGGCGCTTTTCCTGGACAGAAGCATCCTGATAAGATGTGAGGACCATGACCATGTGTATGGAGTGGAGTTCCACGTGTGAGGCTGCTTGTACTCCTGACTCTTTCTTGACCTTCCGTGGGTAAGATGGAATTGTGGATTCTTGCCCTTCTCCGGAGTCGAGTTGGGTGGTGGTGACAGTCACATCCAAACACTACAAATTCGGCCATGGAGAAGATGACCCCAAATTGCTTCACAAACTGTCTTGGGGAAATAACCAGACTTCTTCAGCGGTTTGGAGTGATTTTGATACTCCTGGCTGATCCAGAACTACTCCAACATGGTGAAGTGATGAAGCATGGTTTGGTGAGGAGTGGCTGCTAGGACCTCGGAGCTTTGTGACATCACAGAACCTGACTTCACTGAAGCAGCAATCTCATTCTCATGACATATGAGTCCGATGGCTTTAAGTCGAAAGACCTGGGAAGGAACAAGAAAGAGCCCTTTTGCCTGATCATGAACTCAGGTGGTCTTTTCTCTTTCTTTCCCACTTCCACTTTCTATACAAAGAGAAAAGAAAACGATGTTCTGTATACCATTCTTTAGACCAACATTTCTCCAGAGAGAGCAAGGCTTTCCTATTTCCACTGCAATTTCTAGGGATCTCAATCTGCAGCGAGGCCACTTGGCTACCATTAGGTCTCTGGGAGTTTGGATAACCTGGGGTGAGAGGGTCCATTCATATCTTTTGTTCCCTATGGTTTCTCGGGTGTAAGGTGTGCCTTTGGTGCTTGGTCAGCTTGGAAGTTGAGGAAACGAAGAAGTGAAGGAAAATCACAATCCAAGAAAATTGCCAGGTCAGGGATGTGTTCTGCTGTCCGTATCATTATCTACCAGTGTCCAGAATCACTAGTCCCAAGGGGTGAATGCTCTGTCTACCTGACATTACCTTAAAAACCGTTGCAAAGACTTCATTTAGATTGAAACTCTACATGATCCCTACCCCTAAAGAAAGAGCCATGGTCAGCATTCCTTGTCATCATTAGTTAAGGCTACATGCCATAGTCATGGGGAGAGACATGTTGAGCAACTCTCTTTATTCAGATGAAAATGAATGGCCAACATCGATGGCCTGCCTTGCCCCCTCTAGCATCACTGTGGAAGGAGCCGAGATAACCTTTGAAGGGCTAGTGGATAAAGATGATTATGAATATGATGATAAAGAAGATGATATCCAAATGAAAATGCAAGCAGAACAAGGGAAATATCCTATGGCTTAACTCATATGTGGCCCCCGAGGAATACCATGGACATGAGTAGTAGTAAGGGAAAACGGAGGGAGAAGAAGTCAGACAGGGAGATGCACCAGGAGAGACTCATGACATTGGGGACCAAGCTGGGGGCTACCGGAGTATAAGACATGCCATAAAGAGGGAACTGGATAATGGGTATGGAGTTGGTGTGGAATTATATGAGGATGAGCACTTGGTGGTATATGCAATTAAAGAATCGGGGCACACAATGTCTTTAACGAGGGTGTATTAAAGACTGGCTGGCAAAATATAAGAAAAAATGGTGAATAGAAAGCAAAACAGGTCGTTTCACATGGAGATGAAGAAAGAAAGAGAAGAGAAATGAATTCTCCTTTTATTATCTTACTGATAAAAATTGTATGCAATTGGTTTCCTATAAGGTCGTATCTGACTTGGGTCTTTGGACATTGTAAATTAGAGATTTCCCTCTTCCAACAATTTGGGAATAGATGAGAAACCGTGACATTTCCATTGACTGTATCGAATTGTGGTCCAGGTATTTGATTTGAACCTGGCATTCTGTGTGTTGGGAGATGTTTGAGGACTGCTTCAAAAGCCTCTAAAGGTGCTTCACAATTCATAACCTGAGACGTCAGATATGTATGACTCTTGATATTGTCATCGTAGAGCGTATGTATCTTGGGATTTATCCTTTTCTCTCCGGTATTGGATATGCTGGCATACTTGTGTGTAGGGTGTTTTAGTTAAGGTTATTTAATTAAGTAATTAATTAAATAATTATTTAATTAATTCTTGATAGGTAAGGAGTTAACTTATCTAGTTTGAATGGTTTGTTACTTTGATTCTCTAAGCTTTTGTTTTTTATGGTATTTTCTCTGAATTTTGCTTCCATGACTCCTATTCCTCACTTGCTCCCTAACCTCTGTGGGGCACTTTTAAGTGTGTGTGTGTGTGCCTGTGTGTTTCATAAAACGCTGAAAATGAGATTTTAAGAGATATGAAGCTGCTCTCTTCCAGAGAGGAAAACGGAAAGAGAAGTGAGACAGGTTGTCACACAAGGAGAGACTCAGGACTTTGGGGACCAAGCTGTGGGTTACAGGATGATAAGTCCTGCCATAAAGAGGGAACTGGTAAATGGTTATGGAGGTGGTGTGGTAAATGGGTATGGAGGCATTATATGAGGATGTGTACTTGGTGGTATATGCAATTAAATAATATAGGAACACTATATTAAAAAACGTAGGATGGATGAAATGCTGGCTTGCCGAATATAAGAAAAATAGTGAATATAAAGCAAAACAGGCCGTTTCACATGGAGATGAAGAAAGAAATAGAAGAGAAATGAATTCTAGTTTTATTATCGTAAAGATTACATTGTATGCTATTGGTTTCTATACGGTCCTTATCTGAATTGGGTCTTTGGGCATGGTAAATTAGAGTCTTCCCTCTTCCTATATTTTGGGAATAGATGAGAAGAGCCGACATTACCATTAAATGTCTCGAATTGTGAATCAGGGAATTGATTTGAACCTGGCTTTCAGAGTGTTGGACATGCTTGAGACTGCTTCCAAACCTTTTGTCAACACCTGAGATGTCAGATATGTATGACTCTTGATCTTGTCATGGTAGTGCATATGTGTCTTGGAATTTATCCTTTTTTCTCCAGTATTGGATTTGCTATAAGACTTGCGTGGAGAGGTCTTTTAGGTAAGGTTGTTTAATTAATTATTTATTTACTTATTACTTTCTTACTTACTTACTTAATTAATTCTTGATAGGTAAGTAGTTACCTTATCCAGTTTGGACGGTTTGTTACTTCGATATTCTAAGCTTTTGTTTTTTTATGGTATTTTCTCTGAATTTTGCTTCAGTGAGTGTTTTCCTCTCTTGCTCCCTAACCTCTGTGGAGTCTTTTAAGAGTGTGTGTGTGTGTGTGTGTGTGTGTGTGTGTGTCTGTGTCTGTGTCTGTGTCTGTGAGTGAGTGTGTGTGTGTTTCACAAAACACTAAAAATGATATTTTAAGAGATATGAATCTGCTCTATTTCAGATCACATTTCACCTTCAAACACTTTGGAAACTCACATTACATCCCGTTCAGCCACATTTCCTGTATTGAAAGTCCCATTTGATCCACATCCCATTTGATCCACATTTAGATATGCAGATTCTGACTAGCCTGCCTGGAACAAAGACCAAATTTTGTGTGCCTGGTTAGAGTAATTGCCTGTCCCTTTCTCTTGCTTCCCCCATGTTTCTTTACTTCCATGAGTGAGTGAAATTGTATGGTAATTGTCGTTCCGTGACTGAGAGATATGACACAGTCCAATGCTCTCTCCCTTTTTGCCACATGTCACAAGGAGCAAGAATGCCTTCTTGCTTATGGCTCCATAAGAGTCCACCATGCATCTGAAGGACAGGGAGACTGTGGAGTTGTCTGCGAGCTCAGGCTTGTCTTAGCCATCAGCACAAGCAGAAGATGACCACATTAATGGAAACATGGCATAAACGGACCTGAAGCCTAGAAATCGCACTCCACAAGTGAAAGAGAGAAGAAGTCACAGAGACCATGGAGGAAGGGTTTAGACAGGGCTTATGGGAGAATTGGATGGTTGGTACTTCATAGGGCAGGGAGCAATGGCCAAAGACAAAGACCCAGTAGTGGAGCACATTTAGAACCCCCAATTTGATTGTTGACCCATAGCTGTTGTCGGAGAAAAGGAGAGTGATTGAATGCAATGAGTTCTTTCAACCCAAGGGTCTTGAGGCTGGGGGATTCCAGATCAGCATGCATTGCAGACATAGACTCCAGAGAACACTGTGTATCTCCTGGAGAGGGCAACAGCAGGCAACGAGGGGCAAACAGCCTAGAAACCATGATCAGAGAGTAATGCTTTTGACACCGTGGAAAGATTATTATTTCTTTGGGTGAAATCATGATAGGCAGTGTTGGTGGAGATGCCTCGATGGGCTCCAAAGATACTTGGGCAACACGACCGCCAGCACCCAGACTGAGAAGTGGCCACAGACAGGATGGTGAGGACATTCACTGCCCAACCTGCAATAATGGAATCCCAAACCTGGAACGCTGTTGGGACTGCCTTCTTCAGGCCACGTTGCTTAGTCCCAGGAGAACAGAAAATCCTGCAGGGACTAGAAGGAAGCCCTGCCCACCTCATCTCACCTGGCTACAGAATTCAGCAGGCCTTAAGTTTTGGGGAGTGGGTTGAAAGTCACGTTTCACAGGCACACCATATTTGGCCCAGACACCAAACCCTCTGCATGGAACGAACGAGAGGTTCTGCAAAGGATGAGCCAACAGGATAGTGGACAGCCAGAACACAACACCAGAGGGCATGGAACACACACCTGGGACTCTTTCAAGTGCCAGCACTTGTGCACACCATGAGCTCTTCCCGTAAAGTAATTATCTTCAGTGTAGATTACAGAATGCACATTTCGAATACAGAGAAAGTAGAGACCTTTGGACATTCAAGTTGTATTCTTGAAACTGGACTGAAAGCCTTTTCAGAAGGCTTCACATGGGGATTGGTTCTCTTGTAACATGCCCTGTGCTTTCTCCTGTGAGCTCCAAACAGATGAGTCCCTCCTGGCCATAAGCATCTAGGGTATAGTGTCTGAATTTAATGTTTTTTTTTTTTTTTTTTTTTCCATCTGGTAAAATTGGGAGGCATTTATGGCACGATTTCTGGAGATGCAAGAATAAATCGTGTCCTCACTGTTGAAGACTCCGGACATGTCTTTGGTATGGTGGAGGGTGTTAACTCGGAAATTTCCTCGGAGTGCGTGGGGCCCTTTTCCTGGTGAGAAGCATCCTGATAGGGTGTGAGGACCATGAACATGTGTATGGCGTCAACTTCCCCATGTGAGGCCGCTTGTACACCTCACTCTTTCTTGACCTTATGTGGGTAAGATGGAATTGGTTATTCTTGCCCTTCTCAGGAGTTCAGACGGGTGGTGGTGAGAGTCAGGCCACAGACTACAAATTCAGCCATGGAGAAGATGACCCCAAATCGCTTCACAAACTGTCTTGGTGAAATAACCAGGCAGCTCCAGCCGTTTGGAGTGATTTTGATTCTCCTGGCTGACCCAGAACTACTCCAGCCACGTCAAGTGATTTGGCGTGTTTTGGTGAAGCGTGGTTGCTAGGAATTCTGAGATTTTTGATGACACAGAATCTTACTTCACTGAAGCAGCAATCCCATTCTCATGACATATGAGTCCCAAGGTTTAAGTACAAAGTCATGGGAATGAACAAGAAAGAGCCTTGTTAGCCTTATCACGAACTCACGTGGTCTTTTCTGTTTCTTTCCCACATCCACATTCTATACAAAGAGAAAAGAAATCGCTGTTCAGTATTCCATTCTTTAGACCAACATTTCTCCAGAGAGATCAAGGTGTTTCTATTTTCTGCACTTTCTAGATATCTCAATCAACATCGAGGCCTCTTGGCTACCATTAGGTCTCTGGGAGGTTTGATATCCTTGGGTGAGGGGGACCATTCTTAGCTTCTGTTCCCTATGGTTTCTTGGGTGTAAGGTCTGCCTTTGGTACTTGGTCAACTTGGAAGGTGATGGAAGGAAGAAGGGAAGGAAAGTAACAATTCCAGGAAAATTGCCAGGACAGGGAAAGTGTGTGCTGTCCCTGTTCTTATCTGCTAGTGTCCTGAAATACCAGTCCTAAGGGATCAAGGCTCTGACTACCTGACATTACCTTAAGCACCATTGCAAAGGCTTCATGGAGAGTGAAATTCTGCATGATGGCTACCCCGAAAGAAAGAGCCCTGGTCAGCACTCCTTGTCATCATTAGTTAATGCTACATGCCATAGTCACGGGGAGAGCCATCTTGAGCAACTCTCTTTATTAAATGAAAATGAACGGCCAACGTCAATGGCCTGCCATTCCCACTCTAGTATCACTGAGGAGTCAGCCGAGATACCCTATTAAGGGCTAGTGGATAAAAATGATTATTAAGATAGTGATAAAGAGGATGATTTCCAAATGAAAATGCAAGCAGACTAAGGGAAATATCCTATGGCTTCAATCCTAGGTGGCCCATGAGGAATACCATGGACATGAGTAGTCGTAATGGAAAACGGATGGAGAAGAAGTCAGAAAGGGAGACGCACCAGGTGAGACTCAGAATTTTGGGGACCAAGCTGAGTGTTACAGGAGGATAAGACATGCCATAAAGAGGGAACTGGTTAATGGGTATGGAGGTGGTATGGCATTATATGAGGATGAGCTCTTGGTGGTATATGCAATTTAAGAATCAGGGAACAATATGTCAAGAAACGTAGAATGGATGAAAGGCTGGCTTGCTGAATGTAAGAAAAAATAGTGAAAAGAAAGCAAACAAGACTGTTTCACGTGGAGATGAAGAAAGAAAGAGAAGAGAAATGAATTCTAGTTTTATTATCTTACTGAATAAAATTGTATATAATTGGTTTCCTCTAAGGTCCTTATCTGATTGGGTCTTTGGACATTGCAAATTGTCTCGAATTGTGGACCAGGGAATTGATTTGAACCTGGCTTTCTGTGTGTTGGGAGATGTTTGAGGACTACTTCAAAAGCCTCAAAAGCTGCTTCAAAAGGCATTACCTGAGATGTCGGATATGTATGACTCATTATCATGTCATGGTAGTGTGTATGTGTCTTGGAAATTTGCATTTTCTCTCTGGTTTTGAATTTGCTGGCAGACATCAGTGGAAGGGTCTTTTAGGTAAAGTTGTTTAATTAATGATTTATTAATTCTTGATAGATAAGGAGTTAACTAATCCATTTTGGACAGTTTGTTACTTTGATTCTCTAAGCTTTTGTGTTTTATGGTATTTTCTCTGAATTTTGCTTCCATGAGTGCTGTTCCTCATTTGCTCCTTTACTTCTGTGGGACTCTTTTATGTGTGTATGTGTGTGTGTGTGTGTGTGTGTGTGTGTGTGTGTGTGTGTGTGTGTGTGTGTTTCACAAAACGCTAAAAATGATATCTTACGAGATATGAAGCTGCTCATTCCAGATCACAATTAACCTGCAAGCACAATGGAAACTCACGTTACATCCTGTTCGGCCACATTTCCTGCATTGGACGTCCCATTTGATCCAATTTTAGAAATGCAGATTCTGACTAGCCTGCCTGGAAAAAACTCCAAATATCATGTGCCTTGTTGGAGTCAAATTTTCTGTCCCTTTTTCTTGCTTTTTCACATGTTTGTTTACTTCCATGAGTGAGTGAAATCGTATAGTATTTGTCTTCTCTGACTGACAGATATGACACAGCACAATGCTCTCTCCATTTCTGCCACATGTCACAAGGAGAAAGAATGCCTTCTTGCTTATGGCTCCATAAGAGTCCGCAGAGCATTTGGACTGCGGGTGATGGCAGAAGTGTCTGGGAGTTCCAGGGCTGTCTTCAGCCATCAGCACAACCAGAAGATGACCACATCAATGGAAACGTGACATAAATGGACCTGAATCCTAGAAATCACACTCCACAGTGAAAAAGAGAAGATGTCACAGAGACCATGGGAGAATTGTGTAGACAGGGCTTATGGGAGAATTGGACTGTTGGTGCTCCAGGTGGCAGGGAACCATGGGCAAAGCAAAGGCCCAGGGGAGAGAAGCACACTTAGAACCCACAATTTGAATGTTGACCCATAGCAGTTGGGGGAGAAAAGGAGAGTCTCTGAAGGACACGAGTTCTTGCAACCGAAGGGACGTGAGTACCGGGGATTCCAGATCAGCATGATTTGCAGTCATAGACTCTAGAAAACACTGTGTATCTCCTGGAGAGGACACCATCAAGCAACCATGTGCAGACAGCCTGGAAACCATGATTAGAGACAATACCTGTTGACACCGGGGTAAGATTATTATTTTATTCTGTGCATTGGTGATGGGCAGTGTTGTCGGAGATGCCTCGATGGGCGCCAAAGATACTTGGGCTCTACGACCACCAACATCAAGACTGAGAAGTGTCCACATTCAGGACGGTGAGGATATTAGCAGCCCAACATGCAATCACGGATTCCCAAACCTGGAACACTGTTGGGACTGCCTTCTTTAGGCCAGGTTGCTTAATCCCAGGAGAAGAGAAAATCCTGCAGGGGACTAAAAGAAAGCCCTGTCCACATCCTCTCAACTGGCCACAGAATTCAGCAGGCCTTAAATTTTTTGGAGTGGGTTGAAAGTAACGTTTCACAGGCACAACAGACCCACGAAGCTACACCTCACCTTATTTTCCCCACAAAGCGAACACTCTGAATAGAAGGCAAGGAGAGCCGCTGCAGAGGACGAGCCCACCAGAGAGTGGACAGCCACCACATAACCCCAGTGGGCAGGTCAAACACACCTTAGACACTCTCAAGTGTCAGCCCTTGGACACTCCATGAGCTCTTCTTCCTAAAGAAATTATCTTCAGTGTAGATAACAGAATGCGTGTTTCGAATACAGAAAAGACAGAGACATTTTGTAGATTCACGTTTTATTCCTAAAACTGGCCTGAAAGCCTTTTCTAATGGCTTCCCATGGGGATTGGTTCTCTATCAACATGCTCCGTGCTTGCTCCTGTGAGCTCCAAACAGATGAGTCCATCCTGGGACTAAGCTTCTAGGGTATGGGGTCTGCCTTTAATGTTTGTTCGGCTGGGAATATTGAGAGGCATTTCTGGCACGATGTCTGGAGATGCAAGAAGAATTCGTGTCCTCACTGTTGAAGACTCCACACATGTCTTTGGTATTGTTGGGGGTGTTAACTCTGAGCTTTCCTCGGAGGGCGGGGTGCACTTTTCCCGGTTGAAGCATCCTTATAGGGTGTGAGGACCATGAACATGTGTATGGAGTGGAGTTCCCCGTGTGAGGCTCTTGTACTTCTGACTCTGTCTTGACCTTATGTCGGTAAGATGAAATTGTGGATTCTTGCCCTTCACAGGAATCCAGAGGGGTGGTGGTGACAGTCACGGCCAAAGACTACAAATTCGGCAATGGGGAAGGTGACCCTTAATCACTTCACAAACTCTCTTGGGGAAATCCCCAGGCAGCTCCAGCAGTTTGGAGTGATTTGATACTCCTGGCTGACCAGAACTACTCCAGACAGGTGAAGTGATGAGGCGTGGTTTGGTGAGGAGTTGTTGCTAGGACTTCAGAGCTTTGTGATGTCACAGAAGCTGACTTCACTGAAGCAGCAATCCAATTCTCATGACATATGAGTCCTATGGCTTTAAGCATAAATACCTGCGAAGGAACAAGAAAGAGTCCTGTTAGCCTGATCATGAAGACCGGTGGTCTATTCTGTTTCTTTCCCACTTCCACTTTCTATACAAAGGGAATAGAAAATGATGCACTGTATACCATTTTATAGACCAACATTTCTCCAGAGAGAGCAAAGGGTTCCTATTTCCACTGCAATTTCTAGAGATCTCAATCAACAGCGAGGCCTCATGGCTCCCATTAGGTCTCTGGGAGGTTGTATATACTTGGGTGAGAGAGTCCATTCTTAGCTTCTGTTCCCTTTGGTTTCCCGGGGGTATGGTCTGCCTTTGATGCTTGGTCAGCTTGGAAGGCGAGGGAAGGATAGTCACAATTTCAGGAAAATTGCCCGGGCATGGATGCATTGCGTTGTCCGTGTCCTTATCTGCTAGTGTCCTGAAACACCAGTCCTAAGGGAAGAAGGCTCTGTCTACCTGACATTACCTTAAACACCATCGCAAAGGCTTCATGGAGAGTGAAATTCTGGATGATCGCCACCCTTAAAGAAAGAGCCCTACTCAGCACTCCTTGTCATCATTAGTTAATGCTCCATGCCATAGTCATGGGCAGAGCCATGTTGAGCAACTCTCTTTATTCAGATGAAAATGAACGGCCAACATCAATAGCTTGCCTACCCTTGGTAGGGTCTTTGCCTGGTTTGGGGAGCATAAAAAGAGTCTGGAAGTTTTCCTTCTGCTTCAATTTTTTGGAACAGCTTCAGGAGAATTGGTGTTATTTCTTCTTTGAAAGTTTGGTAGAATTCCCCAGGGAATCCGTCAGGTCCTGGGCTCTTGTTTTTTGGGAGGTTTTTGATCACTGCTTCAATCTCGTTACTAGATATCGGTCTATTCAGGTTGTCAATTTCTTCCTGGTTCAATTTTGGGAGTTTGTAGTTTTCCAGGAATGCATCCATTTCATCTAGGTTTCTTAGCTTATTGGCATATAACTGTTGGTAATAATTTCCTTGGTGTTAGTTGTGATCTCTCCCTTTTCATTCATAATTTTATTAATTTGGGTTTTTTCTCTTTTCTTTTGGATTAGGGTGGCCAATGGCTTATCGATCTTATTGATTCTTTCAAAAAAGCAGATTCTAGTTTCATTGATACGTTCTACTGTATCTCTGGTTTCTACTTCATTGATCTCTGCTCTAATCTTGATTATTTCCCTTCTTGCATGCGGAGTTGGTTTGATTTGTTGTTGATTCTCCATTTCTTTAAGGTGTAGAGACAGCTGGTGTATTCTGGATTTTTCAATTTTTTTGAGGGAGGCTTGGATGGCAATGTATTTCCCACTTAGAACTGCCTTTGCTGTATCCCATAGGTATTGGACCAAAGTGTCTTCATTCTCTTTGGTTTCCATGAATTGTTTTTAAGTTCATCTTTGATCTGCTGGTTGATCCAAGCATTCTTAAGCAAGGTGGTCTTTAGCTTCCAGGTGTTTGAGTTCCTTCTGAATTTTCCTTGTGATTGAGTTCCAGTTTCAAAGCATTGTAATTGAGAATATGCAGGGATTAATGTCAGTCTTTTGGTATCGGTTGAGTCCTGCTTTGTGACCCAGTATTTGTTCTATTCTGGAATAAACCTAACCAAAGTGGTAAAGGACCTGTACTCGAGGAACTACAGAACACTCATGAAAAAAATTGAAGAAGACACAAAAAGATGGAAGACTGTTCCATGCTCTTGGATTGGAAGAATAAACATTGTTAAAATGTCTATACTGCCTAGAGCAATCTATACTTTTAATGCCATTCCGATCAAAATTGCACTGGTATTTTTCAAAGAGCTGGAGCAAATAATCCTAAAATTTGTATGGAATCAGAAGAGACCCTGAATTGCTATGGAAATGTTGAAAAACAAAAACAAAACTGGCAGCATCATGTTACCCGATTTCAAGCTTTACTACAAAGCTTTGATCACCAAGACAGCATGGTATTGACATAATAACAGACACATAGGCCAGTGGAATAGAGTGGAGAGCCCACATATGGTACCTCAACTCTATGGTGAAATAATCTTCCACAAAACAGGAAAAAATATTCAATGGAAAAAAGACAGTCTCTTCAATAAATGGTGCTGGGAAAATTGGACAGGAATATGTAGAAGAATGAAACTCAACCATTCTCTTACACCGTACACAAAGATAAACTCGAAATGGATAAAAGACTTCAACGTGCGACAGGAATCCATCAGAATCCTAGAGGAGAACATAGGCAGTAACCTCTTCGATATCAGCCACAGCAACTTCTTTCAAGATATGTCTCCAAAGGCCAAGGAAACAAAAGCGAAAATGAACTTTTGGGACTTCATCAAGATCAAAAGCTTCTGCACAGCAAAGGAAACAGTCAACCATACAAAAAGGCAACCCACGGAATGGGAGAAGATATTTGCAAATGACAGTACATACAAAAGGTTGATATCCAAGATCTATAAAGAACTTCTTAAACTCAACACACACAAAACAGATAATCATATCGAAAAATGGGCAGAAGATATGAACAGACACTTCTCCAACGAAGACATACAAATGGCTATCAGACACATGAAAAATGTTTATCATCACTAGCCATCAGGCAGATTCAAGTTAAAACCACATTGAGATACCACCTGACACCAGTTAGAATGGCCAAAATTAGCAAGACAGGAAACATCGTGTGTTGGAGAGGATGTGGAGAAAGGGGAACCCTCTTACACTGTTGGTGGGAATGCAAGTTAGTGCAGTCACTTTAGAGAACAGTGTGGAGACTCCTGAAGAAATTAAGAATTGCGCTTCCCTATGACCCTGCAACTGCACTGCTGGGTATTTACACCAAAGATACAGATGTAGTGAAGAGAAGGGCCAACTCTACCCCAATGTTTATTGCAGCAATGGCTACGGTCGCCAAACTGTGGAATGAACCAAGATGGCCTTCAATGGATGAATGGATGGGGAAGATGTGGTACATATACACAATGGAGTATTATGCCTCCATCAGAAAGGATGAATACCCAAGTTTTGTAGCAACATGGACGGGAAGAAATTATGCTGAGTGAAATAAGTCAAGCAGAGAGAGTCAAGTATCATATGTTCTCACTTATTTGTGGAGCATAACAAATAACATGGAGGACATGGAGAGATGGAGAGGAGAGGGAGTTGAGGGAAACTGAAAGGGAAGAGTAACCATGAGAGACTATGGACTCTGAAAAACAACCCAAGGGTTTTGAAGGGGGGGGGGTGGGAGGATGAGGAACCAGGTGGTGGGTAATAGAGAGGGCTCATACTGCATGGAGCACTGGGTGTGATGCCAAAGCAATGAACACTGTTATGCTGTAAATAAATAAAAAAAGAGTGTGTGTGTGTGTGTGTGTGTGTTTCAAAAAATGCAAACAATGATATTTCAAGATATATGAAGCTGCTCTATTCCTGATCACAATTCACCTTCAAACACAGTGGAAACTCACGTTACATCCTGTTCTGCCACATTTCCTGCATTGAATGTCCCCTTTGATCCAATTTTACAAAAGCAGAGTCTGACTATCCTGCCTGGAACAAACAACAAAATTTGTGTACCTGGTTAGAGTCTAAGTGCCTGTCCCTTTTTCTTGCTTTTTCACAGGTTTCTTTACTCCCATGAATCAGAGAAATTGTATGGTAGTTGTCTTTCTGTGACTGATGGATATGACACAGCCCAATGCTCTCTCCCTTTCTGCCACATGTCACAAGGAGCAAGAATGCCTACTTGCTTATGGCTCCATAAGAGTCCGCAGAGCATCTGGAGGACAGGGAGACTCTAGAAATGTCTGGGAGCTCTAGGCTTGTCTTCAGCCATCAGCACCACCAAAAGATGACCACATCAATGGAAATATGGCATAAATGAACCTGCAGCCTAGAAATCACACTCCACAGCGAAGAGAGAAGAAGTCACAGAGAGCATCTGAGAAGGGTAGACAGGGCTTATGGGAGAATTGTACGGTTGGTTCTTCAGAGGTGAAAGGCTCGCTTGACGAATATAAGAAAAAATATTGAATAGAGAGCAAAACAGGTCGTTTCACGTGGAGATGAAGAATGAAAGAGAAGAGAAATGAATTCTAGTTTTATTATCTTAGTGACTAAAATTGTATGCAATCGGTTTCGTATACGGTCCTTATCTGAACTGGGTCTTTTGACATTGTAAATTAGAGGCTTCCCTCTTCCTATATGTTGGGAATAAGATGAGGAAAGCAGACATTACCATTAACTGTCTCGAACTGTGGACCAGGGAATTGATTTGAACCTGGCTTTCTGTATGTTGGGAGATGTTTGAGGACTGCTTCAAAAGCTTTCGTCAACACCTAAGACGTCAGATATGTATGACTCATGATCTTGTCATGGTAGTTCTTATGTGTCTTGGAATTAATCCTTTTCTCTCCGGTATTGGATTTGCTGGCAGACTTCTGTGTAAGGGTCTTTTAGGTAAGGTTGTTTAATTAATTAATTCTTGATAGGAAAGGAGTTAACTTATCCAGTTTGGACTGTTTGTTACTTTGATTCTCTAAGATTTTGATTTTTCTGGTATTTTCTCTGAATATTGCTTCCATGAGGACTATTCCTCACTTGCTCCATAACTTCTGTTGGAGTCTTTTAAGTGTGTGTGTGTGTGTGTGTGTGTGTGTGTATGTGTGTGTGTGTGTGTATGTGTTTCACAAAACGCTAAAAATGATATTTTAAGAGATATGAAGCTGCTCTATTTCAGATCACAATTCACCTTCGAACATATTTGAAAATCACGTTACATCCCATTCGGCCACATTTCCTGCTTTGAATGTCCTATTTGATCGACTTTCTGAAACGCAGATTCTGACTAGCCTGTCTGGAACAAACACCAAATTTTGTGTGCCTGTGTAGAGTATAATTGCCTGTCCCTTTATCTTGCTTTTTCACATTTTTTTTTACTTCCAGGAATGAGTGAAACCGTATGGGAGTTGTCTTTCTATAACTGACAGATATGACACGGCAAAAGCTCTCTCCCTTTCTGCCAAAGGTCACAAGGAGCAAGAATGCCTTCTTGCCTATGACTCCATAAGAGTTCGCAGTGCATTTGGAGGACAGGGAGATGGTAGAAGTGTCTGGGAGCTCCAGGCTTTTCTTCAGCCATCAGCACAACCAGACGATGACGACATCAATATACACATGGCATAAATGAACCTGAAGCCTATAAATCAAAGTCCACAGCGAAAGAGAGAAGAAGTCACAGAGACCATGGGAAAAGAGTGTAGACAGGGCTTAGGGGAGAATTGTACGCTTGGTTCTTCAGAGGGCAGGGAGCCATGGCCAAAGACAAAGGCCCATGGGAGAGGAGCACAATTAGAACCCACAATTTGAATGTTTACCCATAGCTTTTGGCGGAGAAAAGGAGAGTGTCTGAATGACACGAGTTCTTACAACCCTGGGGTCTTGAGGCCCGGGGATTCCAGATCAGCATGCTTTGCAGACATAGACTCCAGAACTGTAGAATACTGTGTATCTCCTGGAGAGGACACCAACAAGAAACCAGGTGCAGAGAGCCTGGAAACCATGATCAGAGACAATACCTGTTGACGCCGTGGTAAGATTCTGATTTCATTGGGTGCGCTCTTGATGGGCAGTGATGGTGGAGATACCTCGATTGGCGCCAAGGATACTTGGGCTCTACCACCGCCAGCATCAAGACTGAGAAGTGGCCACTAGCAGGACGATGAGGACATTAGCTGCATAACCTGCAATCACGGATTCCCAAACCTGGAAAACTGTTGGGACTGCCTTCTTCAGGCCACACTGCTTAGTCCCAGGGGAAAAGAAAATCCTGCAGGGAACTAGAAGAAAGACCTGCCCACATCCTCTCACCTGGTCACAGAATTCAGGAGGCTTAATTTTTGTGGAGTGGGTTTAAGTTCACGCTTCACACAATATTTTTGGCCCAGACACCAATACTCTGAATGGAAGGCAAGGAGAGACTCTGCAGAGCACGAGTCCACAGGAGAGTGGACAGCCACAACACAACCTCAGAGGGCATTCACACACACCTGAGACTCTCAGCTGCCAGCGCTTGGGCACTCCATGAGCTCTTGTTCCTAAAGAAATTATCTTCAGGGTAGATAACAGAATGCACATTTCGAATACAGGGAAGACAGAGACATTTTGTAGATTCACGATGTATTCATGAAACTGGCCCGAAAGCCTTTACCTATGGGTTCACATGGGGATTGGTTCTCTTCCGACATGCTCCGTGATTGCTCCTTTGAGCTGCAAACAGATGAGTCCATCCTGGGCTTAAGCTTCTAGGGAGTAGGGTGTAGGATGTGCCTTTAAAATCTGGTCAGCTGGGGAGGCATTTATGGCATGATTTCTGGAGATGCAAGAAGAACTCGAGTCCTCACTGTTGAAGACTCCGGACATGTCTTTGGTATGGGTTGCGGTTGTTAACTCTGAGCCTTCCTCAGAGGGTTTGGAGGGGTGCTTTCCTGGACAGAAGCATCCTGATGGTTTGTGAGGACAAAGAACATATGTATAGGGTGGAGTTCCCCGTTTGAGGCTCCTTGTACTCCTGACTCTTTCTTGACCTTACGTGGGTAAGATGGAATTGTGGATTCTTGCCATTCTAAGGAGTCACAGAGGTTGTGGTGACAGTCCCGGCCAAAGATTACAAATTCGCCCATGGAGATGATGACCCCAAATCGCTTCACAAACTCTCTTGGTGAAATACCCAGGCAGCTCCAGCAGTTTCGAGTGATTTTGATACTCCTGGCTGACCCAGGACTACTCCAGCCAGATGAAGTGATGAGGCGTGGTTTGGTGAGGAGTGGTTGTAGGAACTCAGAGCTTTGTGACACCACAGAAGCTGACTTCACTGACGCAGAAACTCAATTCTCCGGACATATGAGTCCTATGGCTTTAATTAGAAAGATTTGGGAAGGAACAAGAAAGAGCCCTGTTAGCCTGACCATGAACTCAGGGGTCTGTTCTGTTTCTTTCCCTCTTCCACTTTCTATAGAAAGAGAAAAGAAAACGATGTTCTGTATACCATTCTTTAGACCAACATTTCTCCAGAGAGAGCAAGGTGTTCCTATTTCGACTGCAATTTCTAGAGATCTCAATCAACAGCGAGGACTCTTGTCTCCCATTAAGTCTCTGGGAGGTTAGATATCCTTGGGTGAGAGGGTCAATTCTTAGATTCTGTTCCCCATTGTTTCTCGGGTGGAAGGTCTGCCTTTGGTGCTTGGTCAGCTTGGAAGGCGAGGAAAAGAAGAAGGGAAGGACAGCCACAATTCCAGGAAAATTGTCAGGGCAGGGATGCGTGTCCTTATCTGCTCGTGTCCTGAATCACTAGTCCTAAGGGATGAAGGCTCTGTCTACCTGACATTACCTTAATCTCCGTTGCAAGGGCTTCAAGGAGAGTGAAATTCTGCATGATCGCTACCAAGATAGAAAGAGCCCTGGTCTGCACTCCTTGTCATCAGTAGTTAATGCTACATGCCATAGACATGGGGAGAGGCATGTTGAGCAACTCTCTTTATTCAGATGAAAATGAAAGGCCAACATCGATGGCCTGCCATGCCCACTCTAGCATCACTGTGGAAGGAGCAAAGATACCCTATTAAGGGCTCGTGAATAAAGATGATTATGAAGATGATGATAAAGATGATGATTTCCAAATGAAAATGCAAGCAGACCAAGGGAAATATCCTATGGGTTCACTCATATGCGGCCCAGGAGGAATTCCATGGACATGAGTAATAGTAAGGGAAAATGGAAAGAGAAGAAGTCAGACAGGGAAACGCACCAGGAGAGTCAGGACTTTGGGGACCAAGCATTGTTACAGAAGGATAAGACATGCCATAAAGAGAGAACTGGTTATTAGTTATGGAGTTGGTGTGTATTTATATGAGGGTGAAATTGGTGGTATATGCCATTAAAGAATCAGGGAACACTATGACAAAATACATAGAATGGATGAAAGCCTGGCTTCCGAAATTAAGAAAAAATAGTGAATAGAAAGCAAAACAGGCCGTTTTACATGGATATGAAGAAAGAAATAGAAGAGTAATGAATTCTAGTTTTATTATCTTACTGATTAAAATTGTATGCCATTGGTTTCCTATAAGGTCCTAATGTGAATTGGGGCTTGGACATTGTAAATTCGAGTCTTCCCTCTTCCTACATTTTGGGAATAGATGAGAAAAGCCGACTTACCACTAAAGTCTCGAATTGTGGACCAGGGAATGATTTGAACCTGGCTTTCTGTGTGTTGGGAGATGTTTGAGGACAGCTTCAAAAGCCCCCAAAGCTGCTTAAAAAGTCATTAACTGGGAAGTCAGATGGATGACTCATGATATTGTCATGGTAATGCGTAGGTGTCTTGGAATTTATCCTTTTCTCTAAGGTATTGGATTTGCTGGCATACTTGTGTGGAGGGGTCTTTTTGGTAAGGTTGTTTAAATAATTCATTAATTCTTGATAGGTAAGGAGTTAACTTATACTGTTTGGACGGGTTGATACTTTGATTCTCTTAGCTTTTCTTTTTTTATGGTATTTTCTCTGAATTTTGCTTCCATGAGTGCTATTCCCAACTTGCTCCCTAAATTCTGTGGGACTCTATTAAGTGTGTGTGTGTGTGTGTGTGTGTGTGTGTGTGTGTGTGTGTGTATGTGTGTGTATGTTTCAGAAAATGCTAAAAATGATTTTTTTTCCATTTTATTTATTTTTTCAGCGTAACAGTATTCATTCTTTTTGCACAACACCCAGTGTTCATGCATAAAAATGATATTTTAAGAGATATGAAGCTGCTCTATTCCAGATCACAATTCACCTTCAAACACAGTGGAAACTCACGTTACACCCCATTTGGCCACAATTCCTGCATGGAATATCCCATTTGATCCACTTTTAGATACGCAGATTCTGACTAGCCAGCCTGGAACAATCACCAAATTTTGTGTGCCTGGTTCGAATCTCATTGCCTGTCCCTTTTTCTTGCTTTTTCCCATGTTTTTTTACTTCCATGACTGAGTGATATTGTATGGTAGTTGTCTTTCTGTGACTGACAGATATGACACAGCCCAATGCTCTGTCCCTTTCTATCACATGTCACAAGGAGCAAGAATGTCTTTTTGCTTATGGCTCCATAAAAGTCTGCAGTGCATCTGGAAGACAGGGAGAACATAGAGCTGTCTGCGAGCTGAGGCTTGTCTGAGCCATCAGCACAACCAGAGATGACCACATCAATGGAAGCATGGTTAAATGGACCTCAAGCTTAGAACGCACTCCACAGTGAAAGAGAGAAGAAGTCACAGAGACCATGGGAGAAGCGTGTAGACAGGGCTTATGGGAGAATAGGACGGTTGGGGCTTCAGAAGGCAGGGAGCCATGACAAAAACAAAGGCGCAGGGGAGAGGAGCACACTTAGAACCCACAATTTGAATGTTGACACATAGCGGTTGGTGGAAACAGGGAGAGTGTCTGAATGACAAGTTCTTGCAACCGAAGGATCTTGAGGGTCGGGGATTCCAGATCAGCATGCTCTGCAGACATAGACTCCAGAGAACACTGTGTATCTCCTGGAGAGGACACCATCAAGCAACCAGGTGCAGATACCCTGGAAACCATGATCAGAGACAATACCAGATGACACCGTGGTAATATTATTATTCTTTGTGTGCATTGGTGATGGACAGTGTTGGTGGAGATGCCTCGATGGGCGCCAAAGATACTTGGGCTCCACCACCGCCAGCATCAAGACTGAGAAGTGGCCACAGGCAGGACCATGAGGACATTAGCTGCACAACCTCCAATCATGGATTCCCAAACCTGGAACACTGTTGGGACTGCCTTCTTCAGGTCATGTTGCTTAGTCCCAGGAGAACAGAAAATCCTGCAGGGGATTAAAAGAAAGCCCTGTCCACATCCGCTCACCTGGCCACAGAATTCAGCAGGTCTTAAGTTTTGTGGAGTGGGTAGAAAGTCACCTTTCATAGGCACACCAGACCCACGAAGGTAACCTCACAATATTTGGCCCAGACAGAAAACCCACTGAATGGAAGGCAACGAGAGCCTCTGCAGAGGGCGAGTCGACAGGATATTGGACAGCCACAACACAAACCCAGAAGGCATGTCCAAAACATTAGGGAGTCTCTCAAGTGCCAGCCGCTGGGCACACCATGAGCTATCTTCATAAGAAATTATCTTCAGGGTAGATAACAGAAGGCGCGTTTCGAATACTGAGAAGACAAAGACATCTTGTAGATTCATGTTGTAATCCTGAGATTGGCCCGAAAGCCTTTTCAGATGGCTTCCCATGGGGATTGGTTGTCTTGAAACATGCTCCGTGCTTGCTCCTGTGCCTATGTTTAGGGTGTAGGTCTGCCATTCAGGTTTGGTCAGCTGGTTAAATGGGGAGGCATTTATGGCATGATTTCTGGAGATGCAAGAAGAAATTGTGTCCCCACTCTTGAAGACTCCAGACAGGTCTTTGGTAGGGTTGTGGGTGTTAACTCAGAGCTTTCCTCGGTAGGCGGGGGTCGCTTTTCCTGGTCAGAAGCATCCTGATAGGGTGTGAGGATCATGAATATGTGTATTGCCTGGAGTTCCCCGTGTGAGGCTGCTTGTACTCCTGACTCTTTCTAACCTTACGTGGGTAAGATGGATTGTGGATGCTTGCCCTTCTCCGGGGTCCAGAGGGGTTGTGGTGACAGTCACGGCCAAAGAGTAAAAATTCGGCCATGGGGAAAGTGACCCCAAATCACTCCACAAACTGTCTTGGGGAAATCCTCACTCAGCTCCAGCGGTTTGGAGTGATTTTGATACTCCTGGCTGACCCAGGACTACTCCAGCCAGGTGAAGTGATGAGGCGTGGTTTGGTGAGGAGTGGTTGCTAGGACCTCAGAACTTTGTGACGTAACAGAAGCTGACTTCACTGACGCAGCCACCCCATTCTCAAGACATATGAGTCCTATGGCTTTAATTAGAAAGACTTGGGAAGGAACAAGAAAGAGCCCTGTTAGCCTGACCATGAGCTCAGGGTGTCTTTTCTGCTTCTTTCGCTCTTCGACATTCTATAGAAAGAGAAAAGAAAACGATGTTCTGTATACAATTCTTTAGACCAACATTTCTCCAGAGAGAGCAAGGTGTTCCTATTTCCACTGCAATTTCTAGAGATCTCAATCAACAGCGAGGCCTCTTGGCTCCTTTTAGGTCTCTGGGAGGTTGGATATCCTTGGGTGAGAGGGTCCATTCATAGCTTCTGTTCCCTATGGTTTCTCGGGTGGAAGGTCTGCCTTTGGTGCTTGGTCAGCTTGGAAGGTGAGGAAAGGAAGAAGGGAAGGACAGTCACAATTCCAGGAAAATTGTCAGGGCAGGGATGCGTGTCCTTATCTGCTCGTGTCCTGAATCACCAGTCCTAAGGGATGAAGGCTCTGTCTGCCTGACATTACCTTAAACTCCGTTGCAAGGGCTTCATGGAGAGTGAAATGCTGCATGATCTCTACCCAGAAAGAAAGAGCCCTGGTCAGAACTCCTTGTCATCAGTAGTTAATGCTACATGCCATAGACATGGGGAGAGCCATGTTGAGCAACTCTCTTTATTCAGATGAAAATGAATGGCCAACATCGATGGCCTGCCATGCCCACTCTAGCAACACTGTGGAAGGAGCAGAGATACCCTTTTAAGGGCTCGTGAATAAAGAGGATAATGAAGATGATGATAAAGATGATGATTTCCAAATGAACATGCAAGCAGACCAAGGGACATATCCTATGGGTTCACTCATGTGCGGCTCATGAGGCATACCATGGACATGAATAAGGGAAAATGGAAGGAGAAGAAGTCAGACAGGGAGACACACCAGGAGAGACTCAGGACTTTGGGGACCAAGCTTGGTTACAGGAGGAGAAGTCATGCTATAAAGAGGGAACTGGTTAAAGGGTATGGAGGTGGTTTGGCATTATATGAGGGTGAAATTGGTGGTATATGCCATTAAAGAATCAGGGAAGACTATGACAAAAATCATAGGATGGATGAAAGCCTGGCTTGCCGAAATTAAGAAAAAATAGTGAATAGAAAGCAAAACAGGCCGTTTCACGTGGATATGAAGAAAGAAAGAGAAGAGAAATGAATTCTAGTTTTATTATCTTCCTGATTAAAATTGTAAGCCATTGGTTTCCTATAAGGTCCTGATGTGAATTGGGTCTTTGGACATTGTAAATTCGAGTCTTCCCTCTTCCTACATTTTGGGAATAGATGAGAAAAGCCGACTTACCATTAAAAGTCTCGAATTGGGGACCAGGGAATTGATTTGAAGCTGGATTTCTGTGTGTTGGGAGATGTTTGAGGACAGCTTCAAAAGCCTCCAAAGATGCTTCAAAAGTCATTACCTGAGACGTCAGATATTTATGACTCATGATCTTGTCATGGTAACGCGTAGGTGTCTTGGAAATTATCCTTTTCACTAAGGTATTGGGTTTTCTGGCATACTTGTGTGGAGGGGTCTTTTAGGTAACGTTGTTTAATTAATTAATGAAGTCTTGATAGGTAAGTAGTTAACTTTTACTCTTTGGACGGTTTTTTACTTTGATTCCCTAAGCTTTTGTTTTTTTTATGGTATTTTCTCTGAATTTTGCTTCCATGAGTGCCATTCTTCACTTGCTCCCTAAATTCTGTGGGACTCTTTTGTGTGTGTGTGTGTGTGTGTGTGTGTGTGTGTGTGTGTGTGTGTGTGTTTCAGAAAACACTAAAAATGATATTATAAGGGATATGAAGCTGCTCTATTACAGATCACAGTTCACCTACAAACACAGTGGAAACTCATGATACACCCATTCGGCCACAAATCCTGCATAGAATATCCCATTTGATCCACTTTTAGAAAAGCAGATTCTGACTAGCCTGCCTGGAACAAACACCAAATTTTGTGTGCCTGGTTCAAGTCTCATTGCCTGTCCGTTTTTCTTGATTTTCCCCATGTTTCTTTACTTCCATGAGTGAGTGATATTGCATGGTAGTTGTCTTTCTGTGACTGACAGATATGACACAGCCCAATGCTCTCTCCCTTTCTGCCACATGCCACAAAGAGCAAGAATGTCTACTTGCTTATGGCTCCATAAGAGTCCGCAGTGCATCTGGAAGACGCACTATGGAGACCATAGATCTGTCTGCGAGCTGAGGCTTGTCTTAGCCATCAGCACAACCAGAAGATGACCACATCAATGGAAACATGGCATAAATGCACCTGAAGCCTAGAAATCGCACTCCACAAGTGAAAGAGAGAAGAAGTCACAGAGACCATTGGAGAAGGTTGTAGACAGGGCTTATGGGAGAATTGGACGGTTGGGGATTCAGAGGGCAGGGAGCCATGGCCAAAAGCAAAGGCCCAGGGGAGAGGAGCACACTTAGAACCCACAATTTGAATGTTGACACATAGCGGTTGGTGGAGAGAGAGAGAGTGTCTGAATGACACAAGTTCTTGCAACCGAAGGACCTTGAGGGTCGGGGATTCCAGATCAGCATGCTCTGCAGACATAGACTCCAGAGAACACTGTGTATCTCCTGGAGAGGACACCATCAAGCAACCAGGTACAGACACCCTGGTAACCATGATCAGAGACAATACCAGATGACACCGTGGTAATATTATCATTCTTTGTGTGCATTGGTGATGGACAGTGTTGGTGGAGATGCCTCGATGGGCGCCAAAGATACTTGGGCTCCACCACCGCCAGCATCAAGACTGAGAAGTGGCCACAGGCAGGACGGTGAGGACATTAGCTGCACAACCTGCAATCATGGATTCCCAAATCTGGAACACTGTTGGGACTGCCTTCTTCAGGTCATGTTGCTTAGTCCCAGGAGAACAGAAAATCCTGCAGGGGACTAGAAGAAAGCCCTGCCCACATCCTTTCACCTGGCCACAGAATTCAGCAGGCCTTAAGTTTTGTAGAATGGGTAGAAAGTCATGTTTCACAGGCACACCAGACCCACGAAGGTATCCTGGACAAAAAACAATAATTGGCCCAGACACCAAACACTCTGAATGGAAGGCAACGAGAGCCTATGCAGAGGATGAGCAGATCGGAGAATGGACAGCCACAACACAACCCCAGAAGGCATGCTGAACACAGCTGACTCAAGTATCAGCCCTTGGGCACACCATGAGCTCTTCTTCCTAAAGAAATGATATTCAGGGTAGATAACAGAAGGCGCGTTTTGAATACAGAGAAGACAGAGAATTTAGGTGATTCACGTTGTAATCCTGAGATTGGCCCAAAAGCCTTTTCCGATGGCTTCCCATGGGGATTGGTTCTCTTCCAACATGCTCCGTGCTTGCTCCTCTGAGCTCCACATACATGAGCCCGTCCTGAGCCTAAGCTTAGAGTGTAGGGTCTGCCTTTCATGTTTGGTCAGCTGGGAAAATGGGGAGGCATTTATGGCACGATTTCTGGAGATTCAAGAAGAACTTGTGTCCTCACTTTTGAAGACTCCAGACAGGTCTTTGGTATGATTGCGGGTGTTAACTCTGAGCTTTCCTCGGAGGATGGGGGGGGGCGCATTTCCTGGTCAGAAGCATCCTGATAGGGTGTGAGGATCATGAATATGTATATTGCCTGGAGTTCCCGTGTGAGGCTGCTTGTACTCCTGACTCTTTCTAACCTTACGTGGGTAAGATGGAATTGTGGATGCTTGCCTTTCTCCTCAGTCCCGAGGGGTGTTGGTGACAGTCACTGCGAAAGACTAGAAATTCGGCCATGGAGAAAGTGACCCCAAATCACTCCACAAACTGTCTTGGGGGAAATGCCCAGGCGGCTCCAGCGGTTTGGAGTGATTTTGATACTCCTGGCTGACCCAGGACTACTCCAGCCAGGTGAAGTGATGAGGCATGGTTTGGTGAGCAGTGGTTGCTAGGAACTCAGAGCTTTGTGACGTCACAGAAGCTGACTTCACTGAAGCAGCAACCCCATTCTCAAGACATATGAGTCCTATGGCTTTAATTAGAAAGTCTTGGGAAGGAACAAGAAAGAGCCCTCTTAGACTGATCATGAGCTCAGGGCGTCTTTTCTGTTTCTTTCAGTCTTCCACTTTCTATACAAAGAGAAAAGAAAACGATGTTCTGTATACCATACTTTAGACCAAATTTTCTCCACAGAGAGCAAAGTGTTCCTCTTTCCACTGCAATTTCTAGAGATCTCAATCAACAGCGAGGCATCTTGGCTCCCATTAAGTCTCCCGGAGGTTGGATATCCTTGGATGAGAGGGTCCATTCTTAGCTTCTGTACCCTATGTTTTCTCAGGTGGAAGGTCTGTCTTTGTTGCTTGGTCAGCTTGGAAGGTGAGGAAAGGAAGAAGGGAAGGGCAGTCACAATTCCAGGAAAATTGTCAGGCCAGGGATGCGTGTCCTTATCTGCTCATGTCCTGAATCACCAGTCCTAAGGGATAAATGCTCTGTCTACCTGACATTACCTTAAACTCCTTTGTGAGGACATCATGGAGAGTGAAATGCTGCATGATTGCTACACCAAAAGAAAGAGTCCTGGACAGCACTCCTCATCAGCTGTAGTTAATGCTACATGCCATAGACATGGGGAGAGCCATGTTGAGCAACTCTCTTTATTCAAATGAAAATGAACGGCCAACATCGATGGCCTGCCATGCCCACTCTAGCATCACTGTGGAAGGAGCAGAGATACCCTTTTAAGGGCTCGTGAATAAAGATGATTATGAAGATGATGATAAAGATGATGATTACCAAATGAAAATGCAAGCAGACCAAGGGAAATATCCTATGGGTTCACTCCTATGTGGCCCATGAGGAATACCATGGACATGAGTAGTAGTTAGGGAAAACGGAAGAAGAAGTCAGACAGGGAGATGCACCAGGAGACACTCAGGACTTTGGGGTCCAAGCTTGGTTATATGAGGATAAGACATGCCATAAAGAGGGAACTGGTTAATGGGTATGGAAGTGGTGTGGCATTATATGAGGATGAAATTGGTGGTATATGCCATTAAAGAATCAGGGAACACTATGAAAAAAACCTAGGACGGATGAAAGCCTGGCTTGCCAAAATTACGAAAAAATACTGAATAGAAAGCAAAACAGGCCGTTTCAATTGATATGAAGAAAGAAAGAGAAGAGAAATGAATTCTAGTTTTATTATATTCCTGATTAAAATTGTAAGCCATTGGTTTCCTATAAGGTCGTAATGTGAATTCGGTCTTTGGACATTGTAAATTCGAGTCTTCCCTTGTCCTACATTTTGGGAATAGGTGTGAAAACCCGACTTACCATTAAATGTCTCGAGTTGTGGACCAGGGAATTGATTTGAACCTGGATTTCTGTGTGTTGGGAGATATTTGAGGACAGCTTCAAAAGCCTCCAAAGCTGCTTCAAAAGTCATTACCTGAAACATCAGATATGGATGACTCATGATGTCGTCATGGTAGTGCGTAGTTGTCTTGGAATTTATCCTTTTCTCTAAGGTATTGGATTTTCTGGCATACATGAGTGGAGGGGTCTTTTCGGTAAGGTTTTTTAATTAATTCATGAATTCATGATAGGTAAAGAGTTAACTTGTTCTCTTTGGACGGGTTGATACTTTGATTCTCTAAGCTTTTGTATTTTTATGGTATTTTCTCTGAATTTTGCTTCCATGAGTGCTATTCCTCACTTGCTCCCTAACTTCTGTGGGACTCTTTTATGTGTGTGTGTGTGTGTATGTGTGTGTGTGTGTGTGTGTGTCTCAGAAAATGCCAAAAATGATATTTTAAGAGATATGAAGCTGTTCTATTCCATATCACAATTCACCTTCAAACACAGTGGGAACTCACCTTACACCCCTTCGGCCACAATTCGTGCATGGAATATCCCATTTGATCCACTTTTAGATACGGAGATTCTGAATAGCCTGCCTGTATCAAACACCAAATTTGGTGTGCCTGGTTCGTGTCTCATTGCCTGTCCCTTTTTCTTGCTTTTTCCCATGTTTCTTTTCTTCCATGTGTGAATGCTATTGTATGGTAGTTGTCTCTGTGACTGACAGATATGACACACCCAATGCTCTCTCCCTTTCTGCCACATGTCACAAGAAGCAATGTCTTCTTGCTTATGGCTCCATCAGAGTCCCCACTGCATCTGGAAGACAGGGAGACCATAGAAGTGTCTGCGAGCTGAGGCTTGTCTTAGCCATCAGCACAACCAGAAGATGACCATATCAATGGAAACATAGCATAAATGGTCCTGATCCTATAAACCGCACTCCACAATGAAAGAGAGAAGAAGTCACAGAGACCATGGAAGAAGGGTGTAGAGCCGTCTTATGGGAGAATAGGATGGTTGGTGCTTCAGAGTGCAGGGAGCCATGGCCAAAAACAAAGGCCCAGGGGAGAGGAGCACCCTTAGAACCCACAATTTGAATGTTGACACATAGCGGTTGGTGGAGACAGGGAGAGTGTCTGAAGGACACAAGTTCTTGCAACCGAAGGATCTTGAGGGTCGGGGATTCCAGATCAGCATTCTATGCAGACATAGACTCCAGAAAACACTGTGTATCTCCTGGAGAGGACACCATCAAGCAATCAGTTGCAGACACGCTGGAAACCATTATCATAGACAATACCAGATGACACCGTAGTAATATTATTTTTCTTGGTGTGCATTGGTCATGGACAGTGTTGTTGGAGATGCCTCGATGGGAGCCAAAGATACTTGGGCTCCACCACCGCCAGCATCAAGTTTGAGAAGTGGCCACAGTCAGGACGATGAGGACATTAGCTGCACAACCTGCAATCACGGATTCCCAAACCTGGAACACTGTTGGTAATGCGTTCTTCAGGCCACGTTGCTTAGTCCTAGGAGAACAGAAAATCCTGCAGGGGACTAGAAGAAAGCCCTGCCCACATCCTCTCACGAGGCCACAGAATTCAGCAGGCCTTAAGATTTGTGGAATGGATAGAAAGTCACGTTTCACAGGCACACCAGACCCACGAAGGTAACCTGAGCAAAACACCATATTTGGCCCAGACACCAAGCCCTCTGAATGGAAGGCAACGAGAGCCTCTGAAGAGGACGAGCCGACAGGAGAGTGGACAGACACAACACAAACCCAGAGGGCATGACGAACACAGCTGAGACTCTCTCAAGTGCAAACCCTTGGGCACTCCAATAGCTCTTCTTCCTAAGAAATGATCTTCAGGGTAGATAACAGAAATCGCGTTTCTTTATCTGATATGTCATTTGCAAATATCTTCTCCCATTCTGTCAGTTGTCTTTTGGTTTTGTTAACTGTTTCCTTTGCTGTGCAAAAGCTTTTGATCTTGATGAAATCCCAACAGTTCATTTTTGCCCTTGCTTCCCTTGCCTTTGCCGTTGTTCCTAGGAAGATGTTGCTACGGCTGAGGTCGAAGAGGTTGCTGCCTGCATTCTCCTCAAGGATTTTGATGGATTCCTTTCTCACATTGAGGTCCTTCATCCATTTGGAGTCTATTTTCGTGTGTGGTGTAAGGAAGTGGTCCAATTTCATTTTTCTGCATGTGGCTGTCCAATTTTCCCTGCACCATTTATTGAAGAGGCTGTCTTTTTTCCATTGGACATTCTTTCCTGCTTTGTCGAAGATGAGTTGACCATAGAATTGAGGGTCGATTTCGGAGCTCTCTATTCTGTTCCACTGATCGATGTGTCTGTTTTTGTGCCAGTACCATGCTGTCTTGATGATGACAGCTTTGTAATAGAGCTTGAAGTCCGGAATTGTGATGCCACCAACTTTGGCTTTGTTCTTCAATATTCCTTTGGCTATTCGAGGTCTTTTCTGGTTCCATATAAATTTTAGGATTATTTGTTCCATTTCTTTGAAAAAAAATGGAAGTTATTTTGATAGGGATTGCATTAAATGTGTAGATTGCTTTAGGTAGCATAGACATTTTCACAATATTTATTCTTCCAATCCAGGAGCATGGAACATTTTTCCAATTTTGTGTCTTCCTCAATTTCTTTCATGAGTACTTTATAATTTTCTGTGTATAGATTCTTAGCATTTTGGTTAGGTTTATTCCTAGGTATCTTATAGTTTTGGGTCCAATTGTAAATGGGATTGACTCCTTAATTTCTCTTTCTTCAGTCTTGTTGTTGGTGTACAGAAATGCAACTGATTTCTGTGCATTGATTTTATATCCTGACACTTTACTGAATTCCTGTACAAGTTCTAGCAGTTTTGGAGTGGAGTCTTTGGGTTTTCCACATATAGGGCTAGTATCCAAAATCTATAAGGAACTTAGCAAACTCAACACCCAAAGAACAAACAATCCAATCAAGAAATGGGCAGAGGACATGAACAGACATTTCTGCAAAGAACACATCCAGATGGCCAACAGACACATGAAAAAGTGCTCCACGTCACTCGGCATCAGGGAAATACAAATCAAAACCACAATGAGATATCACCTCACACCAGTCAGAATGGCTAAAATGAACAAGTCAGGAAATGACAGATGCTGGAGAGGATGTGGAGAAAGGGGAACCCTCCTCCACTGTTGGTGGGAATGCAAGCTGGTGCAACCACTCTGGAAAACAGCATGGAGGTTCCTCAACATGTTGAAAATAGAGCTACCCTATGACCCAGCAATTGCACTACTGGGTATTTACCATAAAGATACAAACATAGTGATCCGAAGGGGCACGTGTACCCGAATGTTTATAGCAGCAATGCCTACAATAGTCAGACTATGGAAAGAACCTAGATGTCCATCAACAGTTGAATGGATAAAGAAGAGGTGGTATATATACACAATGGAATACTATGCAGCCATCAAAAGAAATGAAATCTTGCCATTTGCGACGACGTGGATGGAACTAGAGCGTATCATGCTTAGTGAAATAAGTCAATCGGAGAAAGACAACTATCATATGATCTCCCTGATATGAGGACATGGAGAAGCAACATGGGGGGGGGTAGGGGGATAGGAGAAGAATAAATGAAACAAGATGGGATTGGGAGGGAGACAAACCATAAATGACTCTTAATCTCACAAAACAAACTGGGGGTTGCTGGGGGGAGGTGGGATTGGGAGAGTGGGAGCGGGCTATGGACATTGGGGAGGGGAGGCGAACCATAAGAGACTATGGACTCTGAAAAACAACCTGAGGGTTTTGAAGGGTCAGGGGTGGGAGGTTGGGGCAACCTGAGGGTTTTGAAGGGTCAGGGGTGGGAGGTTGGGGGAACAGGTGGTGGGTAATGGGGAGGGCACGTTTTGCATGGAGCACTGGGTGTTGTGCAAAAAGAATGAATACTGTTACGCTGAAGAAATAAATAAATTGGAAAAAAAAAACATAGTTGAGAATCAAAGTACCAAACCGTCCAAACTGTATAAGTTAACTCCTTACCTAATTGGAAATAATTAATTAATCAATTAACTTATTAATTAATTAATTAACTTATTACTTAATTAATGAAACAACCTTATCCAAAAGACCCCTACACAGAAGTCTGCCATAAATCCAATCCGGAGAGAAAATTATAAATTCCAAGACACATATGCACTACCATGACAAGACCATGAGTCATACATATCTGACATCTCAGGTACTGACATTTGAAGCCGATTTTGAGGCTTTTGAAGCAGTCAGCAACCATCTCCCAGCACACAGAAAGCCAGTTTCAAATCAATTTCCTGGTCCACAATTCGAGACTTTAAATGTAATGTCGGCTTTTCTCATCTATTCCCAAAATGTAGGAAGAGAGAACACTCTAACTTACAATGTCCAAAGACCCAATTCACATAAGGACCTTATCGGAAAACCAATTGCATACCATTTTAATCAGTAAGATAATAAAACTAGAATTCATTTCTCTTCTCTTTCTTTCTTCGACTCCATGTGAAACGACCTGTTTTGCTTCCTATTCACTATATTTTCTTATATTCGTCAAGACAGCCTTTCATCCATCCTACGTTTTGTGACATAGTGTTCCCTGATTCTTTAATTGCATATACCACCATGTGCTCATCCTCATATAAATGCCACACCACCTCCATACCCATTACCCAGTTCCCTCTTTATGGCAGGACTTATGCTTCTGTAACCCACAGCGTGGTCCCCAAAGTCCTGAGTCTCACCTGGTGCATCTCCCTTTCTGACTTCTTCTCCTTCCGGTTTCCCTTACTACTACTCATATCCATGGTATTCCTCAAAGGCCACATAGGAGTGAAGCCATAGGATATTTCCTTTGTTATGCTTGCATTTTCATTTGGAAATAATCTTCATCATCATCTTCATAATCATCTTTATCCACTAGCCCTTAAAAGGGTATCTCGGCTCCTTCCACAGTGATGCTAGGGTGGGCATGGCAGGCCATCAATCTTGGCCTTTCATTTTCATCTGAATAAAGAGAGTTGCCCAACATGGCTCTCCGTATGACTATGGTATGTAGCATTAACTAATGATGACAAGGAGTGCTGCCCACAGGTCTTTCTTTCTTTTTTTTTTTTATAAACATGTTATGTATTTTTATCCCCAGGTATACAGGTCTGTGAATCACCAGGTTTACACATTTCACAGTAATCACGATAGCACATACCCTCTCCAATGTCCATAACTGCCTCCCCCTCTCTCAAACACACTCCCCCCAGCAACCCCCAGTTTTTTTTTTTTTTTTTTTTTTTGTGAGGTTAAGATTCATTTATGGTTTGTCTCCCTCCCAATCCCATCTTGTTTCATTTATTCTTCTCCTGTCCCCTAACCCCCCATGTCGCATCTCCATGTCCTCCTATGAGGGAGATCATATGATAGTTGTCTTTCTCTGATTGACTTATTTCACTAAGCATGATACGCTCTAGTTCCATCCATGTCATCGCAATTGGCAAGATTTCATTTATTTTGATGGCTTCATAGTATTCCATTGTGTATATATACCACTTCTTCTTTATCCATTCATCTGTTAATGGACATCTAGGTTCTTTCCTTAGTTTGGCTATTGTAGACATTGCTGCTATAAACATTCGGGTACACTTGCCCCTTCAGATCACTGCGTTTGTATCTTTATGGTAAATACCCACTAGTGCAATTGCTGGGTCATAGCGTAGTTCTATTTTCAACATGTTGAGGAACCTCCATGCTGTTTTCCAGAGTGGTTGCACTAGCTTGCATCCCACCAACAGTGGAGGAGGGTTCCCCTTTCTCCGCATTCTCCCCAGCATCTGTCATTTCCTGACTTGTTCATTTTAGCCATTCTGACTGGTGTGAGGTGGTATCTCATTGTGGTTTTGATTTGTATTTCCCTGATGCCGAGTGACGTGGAGCACTTTTTCATGTGTCTGTTGGCCATCTGGATGTCTTCCTTGCAGAAATATCTGTTCATGTCCTCTGCCCATTTCTTGATTGGATTTTTTGTTCTTTGGGTGTTGAGATTTTTATGTTCCTTATAGATTTTGGATACTAGCCCTTTATCTGATATGTCGTTTGCAAATATTTTCTCCCATTCTGTCAGTTGTCTTTTGGTTTTGTTAACTGTTTCTTTTGCTGTGCAAAAGCTTTTGATCTTGATGAGATCCCAATAGTTCATTTTTGCCCTTGCTTCCCTTTCCTTTGCCGATGTTCCTAGGAAGATGTTGCTGCGGCTGAGGTCGAAGAGGTTGCTGCCTGCATTCTTCTCAAGGATTTTGAATGGATTGCTTTCTCACATTGAGGTCCTTCATCCATTTTGAGTCTATTTTCATGTGTGATGTAAGGAAGTGTCCAATTTCTTTTTTCTGCATGTGGCTGTCCAATTTTCGCAGCACCATTTATTGAAGAGGCTGTCTTTTTTCCATTGGACATTCTTTCCTCCTTTGACAAATATGAGTGGACCATAGAGTTGAGGGTCTATTTCTGGGCTCTCTATTCTGTTCCATTGATCTATGTGTCTGTTTTTGTGCCAGTACCATGCTGTCTTGATGATGACAGCTTTGTAATAGAGCTTGAGGTCCGGAATTGTGATGCCTCTAACTTTGGCTTTCTTTTTCAAAATTCCTTTGGCTATTCGAGGTTTTTTCTGCTTCCATATAAATTTTAGGATTATTTGTTACTTTTCTTTGAAAAAAATGGATGGTATTTTGATAGGGATTGCATTAAATGTGTAGATTGCTTTAGGTAGCATAGACATTTTCACGATATTTATTCCTCCAACCAGGAGCATGGAACATTTTTCCATTTGTTTGTGTCTTCCTCAATTTCTTTCATGAGTACTTTATAGTTTTCTGTGTATAGATTCTTAGCGTCTTTGGTTAGGTTTATTCCTAGGTATCTTATAGTTTTGGGTGCAATTGTAAATGGGATTGATTCCTTAATTTCTCTTTCTTCTGTCTTGTTGTTGGTGTACAGAAATGCCACTGATTTCTGTGCATTGATTTTATATCTTGACACTTTACTGAATTCCTGTACAAGTTCTAGCAGTTTTGGAGTGGAGTCTTTTGGGTTTTCCACATATAGCATCATATCATCTGCGAAGAGTGATAGTTTGACTTCTTCTTTGCCAATTTGGATGCCTTTAATCTCCTTTTGTTGTCTGATTGCTGAGGCTAGGACTTCTAGTACTATGTTGAATAGCAGTGGTGATAATGGACATCCCTGCCGTGTTCCTGACCTTAGCAAAAAAGCTTTCAGTTTTTCTCCATTGAGAATGATATTTGCGGTGGGTTTTTCATAGATGTCTTTGACAATATTGAGGTATGTGCCCTCTATCCCTACAGTTTGAAGAGTTTTGATCAGGAAGGGATGCTGTACTTTGTCAAATGCTATTTTAGCATCTAATGAGAATATCATATGGTTCTTGTTCTTTCTTTTATTAATCTGTTGTATCACATTGATTGATTTGCAGATGTTGAATCAACCCTGCAGCCCTGGAATAAATCCCACTTGATCGTGGTGAATAATCCTTGTAAGGTACTGTTGAATCTTATTGGCTAGTATTTTGGCGAGAATTTTTGCATCTCTGTTCATCAAGGATATTGGTCTGTAGTTCTCTTTTTTGGTGGGATCCTTGTCTGGTTTTGGGATCAAGGTGATGCTGGCCTCATCAAATGAGTTTGGAAGTTTTCCTTCCATTTCTATATTTTGGAACAGTTTCAGGAGAAGAGGAATACGTTCTTCTTTAAATGTTTGGTAGAATTCCCCTGGGAAGCCATCTGGGCTGGGCCTTTGTTTGTTTGGAGATTTTTGATGACTGTTTCAATCTCCTTACTGGTTATGGGCCTGTTCAGGTTTTCTATTTCTTCCTGGTTCAGTTGTGGTAGATTATATGTCTCTAGGAATGCATTAATTTCTTCCATATTGTCCAATTTGTTGGCGTAGAGTTGCTCATAGTATGTTCTTATAATTGTCTGTATTTCTTTGGTGTTAGTTGTGATCTCTCCTCTTTCATTCATGATTTTATTGATATGGGTCCTTTCTCTTTTCTTTTTGATAAGTCTGGCCAGGGGTTATCAATCTTATTGATTCTTTCAAAGAACCAGCTCTTAGTTTCATTGATTTTTCCTATTGTTTGTTTGTTTTTTTTTTTTTTTTTTGGTTTCTATTTCATTGATTTCTGCTCTGATCTTTATGATTTCTCTTCTCCTGCTGGGTTTAGGGTTTCTTTCCTGTTCTTTCTCCAGCTCCTTTATGTGTAGGGTTAGGTTGTGTACTTGAGACCTTTCTTGTTTCTTGAGAAAGGCTTGTACCACTATATATTTTCCTCTCAGGACTGCCTTTGCTGTGTCCCACAGATTTAGAATCATTGTGTTTTCATTATCATTTGTTTACATGAATTTTTTCAGTTCTTCTTTAATTTCCTGGTTGACCCATTAATTCTTTAGAAGGATGCTGTTTAGTATCCATGTATTTGGGTTCTTTCCAGCTTTCCTCTTGTGATTGAGTTCTAGCTTCAGAGCATTGTGGTCTGAAAATATGCAGGGAATGATCCTAATCTTTTGATACAGGATGTGACCTGATTTGTGACCCAGGATGTGATCTATTCACATAGAGAAGGTTCCATGTGCATTAGAGAAGAATGTGTATTCTGTTGCTTTGGGATGAAATGTTCTGAATATATCTGTGATGTCCATATGGTCCAGTGTGTCATTTAAGGCCTTTATTTCCTTGTTGATCTTTTGCTTGGATGATATGTCCATTTCAGTGAGGGGAGTGTTCAAGTCCCCTACTATTATTTTATTATTATTGATGTGTTTCTTTGATTTTGTTATTAATTGGTTGATATAGTTGGCTGCTCCCATGTTAGGGGCATTGATATTTAAAATTGCTAGATCTTTTTGGACAGACCCTTTGAGTAGGATATAGTGTCCTTCTTCATCTCTTATTATAGTCTTTGGCTTAAAATCTAATTGATCTGATATAAGAATCGCCACCCCAGCTTTCTTCTGATGCCCATTAGCATGGTAAATTGTTTTCCACCCCCTCACTTTAAATCTGGAGGTGTCTTCGCGTCTAAAATGAGTTTCTTGTAGGCAACATCCCGATGGGTTTTGTTTTTTTATCCATTCTGATACCCTGTGTCTTTTGATTGGGGCTTTTAGCCCATTAACATTCAGGATAACTATTGAGAGATATGAATTTAATGCCATTATTAGCCTGTAAGATGACTGTTCCTGTATATTGTCTCTGTACCTTTCTGATCTACTACTTTTTGGCTCTCTCTTTGCTTAGAGGACCGCTTTCAATATTTCCTGTAGAGCTGGTTTGGTGTTTGCAAATTCTTTCAGTTTTTGTTTGTCCTGGAAGTTTTTGATCTCTCCTTCTATTTTCAATGATAGCCTAGCTGGATAGAGTATTCTTGGCTTCATGTTTTTCTCGTTTATTGCTGTGAATATATCATGCCAGGTCTTTCTGGCCTGCCAGGTCACTGTGGATAAGTCTGCTGCCAATCTAATATTTTTACCATTGTATGTTATAGACTTCTTTTCCCGGGATGCTTTCAGGAATTTCTCTTTGTCCCTAAGACTTATAAATTTTACTATTATGTGACGGGGTGTGGACCTATTCTTGTTGACTTTGAGGGGGGTTCTCTGCATCTCCTGGATTTTTAATATATTATTTATTTATTTATTTATTTGACAGAGAGAGGTCAAAATAGAGAGGCAGGCAGAGAGAGAGGGAGAAACAGGCTCCCTACTGAGCATTGAGCCCGATGCGGGGCTCGATCCCAGGACCTTGAGATCATGATCTGAGCCGAAGGCAGAGACTTAAACCGCTGAGACACCCAGGGGCCCATATCCTGGATTTTGATGCTTGTTTCCATTGCCATATTAGGGAAATACTCTCTAATAATTCTCTCGAATAGACTTTCTGCTCCCCTCTCTTTCTTCTTCTTCTGGAATCCCAATTATTTTAATGTTGTTTCATCTTATGGTGTCACATATCTCTCGAATTCTCTTCTCATGGTCCAGTAGATGTTTGTCCCTCTTTTGCTCGGCTTCTTTATTCTCTGTCATTTGGTCTTCTATATCACTAATTCTTTTTCTGCCTCATTTATCCTAGCAGTGAGAACCTCCTTTTTTATTGCACCTCATTAATAGCTTTTTTGATTTCTACTTGGTTAGATTTTAGTTCTTTAATTTCTCCAGAAAGGTCTTTTATATCTCCAGAGAGGGTTTCTCTAATATCTTCCATGCCTTTTCCAAGCCCGGCTAGAACGTTCAGAATCGTCATTCTGAACTCTTGATCTGACATATTACCAATGTCTGTGTTGATTAGGTCCCTAGCCTTCATTTCTGCCTCTTGTTCTTTTGTTTGTGGTGATTTTTTCCGCCTTGTCATTTTGTTCAGATAAGAGGATATGAAGGATCAAATAAAATACTAAAAGGGTGGCAAAGACCCCATAAAAATGCGCTGTAACCAAATCAGAAGAGACCCCAAATTGTGGGGGGGAAGGGGTATAAAAAGAGGTTAAGAAAACAAAGAAAAAAATTTAAAAAATAAAACAAATAAAGAAAAAGTGTAATAAAGAAAGAAAATATATATACATTTAGATAAACTAGTCAAAAAACGTTAAAAAAGAGAAGGGTAAAAGTTTTAAAAAATTTAGCAGAAGAGGAAAAAAGAAAGAAAAAAAATTGAATAAAGAAAAAAAAATTGAATTAACCACAAGACTAAAGAATCATGGGGAGAAATCCATGAGTTCTGTGCTTTGCTTTCTCCTCCTCTGGAATTGCGCTGCTGTCTTAGGAATTGAACCTGCTTTCCTTGCTAGATGAACTTCGTCCTGGCTGGATATTTTCTTGATCTTCTGGGAGAGGGGCCTGTTGTAGTGACCCTCAAGTGTCTTTGCCTGAGGCGGGATTGCACCACCCTTACCGGCGTCCAGACTAAGTAATCGGCTTGGGTTCGCTTTTGGGAGCTTCTGTTCCCTGAACGATTTCTGTAGAGTTCTGGAGGACGGGAAAGAAAATGGCGGCCTCCCAGTCACTGGCCCAGAGATGCTGAGAGCCGGGGGCCCCACTGCTCAGTGCGCCCCCAGAGGACAGCATCCAATGACTAACGTATCCCCAGCCTCTAGCCACGCTCCAAGATCACTCAGCCCTGGACCAGTTCAAGGTAACCCCGAGCTGAAAGTTCAGTCTTCGGCTCTGTCTCTGTCGCCAGCTTCACCTTTCTAACACCTGCGAGCTCTGTGACACTCTGACAGCCCCGATCCTTCTGTGACCCTGCGGGACCTGGGGCCACGCTGACCCTGCTTGGGTTTCACCTCTGTTTAGCCTCTGGAGCAATGTCCCTCAGTGGAACAGACTTTTTAAATTCCTGATTTTGTACTCCGTTGTTCCACCGATTGCAGGGAGCCCCTCCCCACGCAGTCTATCTTCCCATCGATTTAGATTCCCTTCTCTGCCAAGCCTACCTTTCAGAAAGTGGTTGATTTTCTGTTTCTAGAATTGTTGTTCTTCTTTTCTTCAAACTCCTGTGGGATTTGGAGGAGTTTGCAATGTTTAGATAAGCTATGGAGCTGATCTCCTGCTACCTGATGTAGTCTCAGCCTGCTACTTCTCGGCCATCTTGACTCCTCTACCCAGGGCTCTTTCTTTACGGGTAGTGATCATGCAGAGTTTCACTCTCAAAAAGCCTTTGCATCGGTGTTTAAGTTAATGTCAGGTAGACCGAGCCTTCATCCCTTAGGACTGGTGTATCATGACCCTAGCAGATAAGGACACGGACAGCACAATGCATCCCTGCCCTGGCAATTTTCTTGGAATTGTGACTTTCCTTCCCTTCTTCCTTCCCTCACCATCGAAGCTAACCAAGCGCCAAACACAGACCTTACACCCAAGAAACCATAGGGAACAGAAGCTAAGAATGTACCCTCTCACCCAAGGATATCAAAACTCCCAGAGACTTAATGGTAGTAAAGAGGCCTTGCTGTTGATTGAAATCTCTAGAAATTGCAGTGGAAATAGGAAAACCTTGCTCTCTCTGGAGAAATGTTGGTCTAAGGAATGGTATACAGAACATAAAAAACAAAAGCTAAGAGAATCAAAGTAACAAAACCTACAAACTGGATGAGTTAACTCCTTACTTATTAATTAATTACTTAATTAATTAAACAAACATACCTAAAAGATCCCTACACACAAGTCTGCCAGCAAACCAATACTGGAGAGAAAAGGATAAATTCCAAGACACATACACACGACCATGACAAGATCATGAGTCATACATATCTGACGTCTCTGGTAAAGACGAAAGCTTTTGAAGCAGTCCTCAAACATCTACCAAAACAAAGAAAGTAAGGTTCAAATCAATTCCCTGATCCACAATTCGAGACATTTAATGGTAATGTCGGGTTTCCTCATCTATTCCCAAAATGTAGGAAGAGGGAAGACTCTAATTTACAATGTCCAAAGACCCAATTCACATAAGGACCTTATGGGAAACAAATTGCATACCATTTTAATCAGTAAGATAATAAAACTAGAATTCATTTCTCTTCTCTTTCTTTCTTCATCTCCATGTGAAATGGCCTGTTTTGCTTCTTATTCACTATGTTTTCTTATATTCGGCAAGCAAGCCTTTCATCCATCCTATGTTTTGTGATATAGTGTACCCTGATTCTTTAATTGCATATACCACCAAGTGCTCATCCTCATATAATGCCACACCACCTCCATACCCATTAACCAGGTCTCTCTTTGTGGCAGGTCTTATCCTCCTGTAACGCTCAGCCTGGTCCCGAAAGTCCTGAGTGTCTCCTGGTGCGTCTCCCTTTCTGACTTCTCCTTCCATTTTCCCTTACTACTACTCATGTCCATGGTATTCCTCATGGGCCACATATGAGTGAAGCCATAGGATATGTCCCTTGGTCTACTTGCATTTCATTTGGAAATCATCTTTTTATCATCATCCTCTTAATCATCTTTATCCACTAGCCCCTAAAATGGTATCTCGGCTCCTTCCACAGTGATGCCAGTATGGGCATGGCAGGCCATCGATGTTGGCCATTCATTTTCATCTGAATAAAGAGCGTTGCTCAACATGGCTCTCCCCATGACTATGGCATGTAGCATTAACTAATGCTGTCAAGGAGTGCTGACCAGGTCTCCTTCTTTTGGGGTGAAATCATGCAGAGTTTCACTCTCCATGAAACATTTTGAACGGCATATAAGGTAATGTCAGGTAGACAGAGCCTTCATCCCTTAGGGCTGATGTTTCAGGACACTAGCAGAAAAGGACAAAGACAGAACAACGAATCCCTGCCCTGGCAATTTTCCTGGAATTGTGACTTTCCTTCCCTTCTTCCTTCCCTAACCTTCCTAGCTGACCAAGCACCAAAGGCAGACCTTACACCCGAGATACCATAGGAACAGAAGCTAAGAATGGACCCTCTCGCCCAAGGATATCAAACCTCGCAGAGACCTAATTGGAGCCTCGCTGTTGATTGAGATCTCTAGAAATTGGAGTGGAAATAGGAATGCCTTGCTCTCTCTGGAGAAATGTTGTTATAAAGAATGGTATACAGAACATCGTTTTCTTTTCTCTTTGTATATAAAGTGGAAGAGGGAAAGAAACAGAAAAGGCCACCTGAGTTCATGATCAGGCTCACAGTGCTCTTTCTTATTCCTTCCCATGTCTTTCTACTTAAAGCCATAGAACTCATATGACATGAGAATTGCACTGCTGCTTCAGAAATCAGCTTCTGTGATGTCACAAAATTCTGAGGTCCTAGCAACCACTCCTCACCAAACAATGCCTCAACACTTCACCTGGCTGGAGTAGTTCTGGGGCAGCCAGGAATATCAAAACCACTCCAAACAGCTGGAGCCACCTGGGTATTTCACCAATACAGTTTTTGGAGAGTATCAGGGCCATCTTCCCCATGGCCGATTTTGTAGACTTTTCCGTGCTTGTCAACACCGCCACTGTGGACTACTCAGAAAGGCAAGAATCCACAATTCCATCTTACCCATGTAAAGTCAAGAAAGAGTCAGGAGTACAAGCAGCCTCACACGGGGAACTCCACGCCATACACATGTTCATGGTCCTCACACACTATCAGGATGCTGCTGACCAGGAAAAGCGCCCCCTGAACTCTGAGGAAAGCTCAGAGTTAACACCCGCAACCATAACAAAGACATGCATGGAGTCTTCAACAGTGAGGTCAAGAGTTCTTCTTGCATGTCCAGAAATAAAGCCATAAATGCCTCCCCATTTTCCCAGCCTACCAAACATTAAAGGCAGACCCTACACTCTAGACGCTTAGGCCCAGGACGTACTCATCTGTTTGGAGCTCACAGGAGTAAGCACGGACCCTGTTGGAAGAGAACCAGTACCCATGTTAAGCCATCGCAAAAGGCTTTTGGGCCAGTTTCAGGAATACAATGTGGCCTCTACAAAAGGTCTCTGTCTTCTCTGTATTCGAAACCCGCACTCTGTTATCTAAACTGAAGATAATTTCCTTAGGAAGAAGAGCTCATGGAGTGCCCAAGGGCTGGCACTTGAGAGAGTCTCAGGTATGTGTGCCATGCCCTCTGGGATTGTGTTGTGGCTGTCTACTCTCCTGTGGGCTCGTCCTCTGCAGAGGCTCTCCTTGCCTTCCAATCAGAGTGTTTGGTGTCTGGGCCAACTATATGAGGTTAAGCTTCGTTGGTCTTGTGTGTCTGGAAACCTACTTTCAACCCACTCCACAAAACTTAAGGCCTGCTGAATTCTGTGGCCAGGTGAGAGGATGCGGGCAGGGCTTTCTTCTAGTCCCCTGCAGGATTTTCTCTTCTCCTGGGACTAAGCAACGTTGCCTGAAGAAGGCAGTCCCAACAGTGTTCCAGGTTTGGGAATCCGTGATTGCAGGTTGTGCAGCTAATGTCCTCACTGTCCTGCCTGTGGCCATTCTCAGTCTGAATGCTGGCAGTCGTATAGTCCAAGTTTTTTTCCGCCCATGGAGGCATCTCCACCAACACTGCCCATCATGAATGCACACAAAGAAATAATAACCTTACCATGGTGTCAACAGGTATTGTCTCTGATCATGGTTTCTTAGATGTCTGCACCTGGTTGCTTGCTGGTGTCCTCTCCAGGAGATACACAGTGTTCTGCAGTTCTGGAGTCTTTGTCTGCAAGGCATGCTGACCTGGAATCCCTGGGCTTCAAGACCCTTGAGTTGCAAGAGCTAATGTCATTCAGACACTCTGCTTTCCTCCTGCAACAGCTATGGGTCAGCATTCAAATTGTGGGTTCTAAGTGTGCTCCTCTCCCCATGGATCCCTGCCCTCTGACGCACCCATAAGCCCTGTCTACACACTTCTCCTATGGTCTCTGTGACTTCTTCTCTCTTTAACTCTGGAGTGTGATTTCTAGGATTCAGGTCCATTTATGCCATTATTTCATTGATATGGTCATCTTCTGGTTGTGCTGATGGCTGAAGACATGCCTGAGCTCGCAGACACTTCTACTGTCTCACTCTCTTCCAGATGCACTGCGGACTCTTATGGAGCCCTAATTAAGAACCCATTCTTGAGGAGTCAAGATGACGGGGAAGTAGGAGGAGGCACCATTTCAACCTGTACCCTAAAGTGAACTGATTACCTACCAAAGAACTCCGACCACCCATGAAATCAGACTGTGATCAGAATTATACACGTCTGGATCTCTACAGGAGCAAAAGACGTCAGTGGCAGGTAAAGCAGACTAGGAGCGTCAGACTGATATCGGAAGATAAACAAAAGGGGGTCAGAGCCACCAGACGTGACCGACTGGAAAGTAATATCCCAACACGAGAGTGCTCTGCATCTGGGGAACAGCATTAACGTGGAGTCTGGTTGAAAGCACTCAAATAACAAAGAGCAAAGGATCCTGGGGGGTAATAGTTGGAACCTGGGCGGTTAGGGTCAGGGACCTAAGTCCCCGGACCCAGGACAGCCTCCCCTGGTGCTGAGCCAGAGAGAGTGCGGCGGAGAAATCAGGACTCTGTCCTTGAGCCACCAGTGCGCCTGAACGCCAGCACACCCGAGAAGGAGTGGTGTCTGGCTCCCATGAAGGGCTGGGAACCTGGCCAGTGGCAATCCTGAAACACACCATTCCCACACCCTCCCTTGGGATAGGTGCTCATAGGTGCTAGCCTGGAGCTCTGGCATCTGGAAAAACAAGACATTCCCAGCCTGGGACAGCGGGAAAATCTCAGTGTGCGATCTCTGTTCGGAACATCTCTGGCGGTCTGGAGCTGCCCAGACAGCCACCGCTGCCCTGGTTTTGGGTACAACGAGGAGCTCCTGCATCCCCAGGGACAGTGACTCAGAACCGACTCTGCCAGCAGCTTTTGCAAAACATTCTGAGGCTTCTCTCTGAGAGGGAGTTCGGGGAGCAGTTTACTCTGCTCTAAACCTCCAAAAACCATCAAAAGCTGTCAAGGCGAGAGAAAGCAGATGAAAGAACATAAAACCCCCCCAGAGAACAAAGGGCTGAAAAAAAAAAAAGAGTTTCCTCAGAGCTCACCCCCTTGAGGGGAGCGGGAGGACCTAACTCAGGGAACATCATTGTCTGAAAACCCACATGGCAGGCCCTTCCCCCAGAAAACCAAACAGGAAGGAAGAAAAAAAAAAAGAATACAAGAGAACAACCACCACTACTTCATAAATACAACTTTTATTTTTAACTCTTTACCAATATTCTAGTTCTTTTTTTATACATACATATAACTTTTTAACCTATTTACCACCACACTGAGATGTCCAGTACATCAAATTCTTTAATAACCTTCTAACCTGAACTTTTTGATACATACACCCGTGTTTTTCTTTTGCTTTTCTATTTTTTTTAATTCTTTTTAAATTTTAACTTAGTTTAGTCTAGTTTATTCTTTTTTAATTTTTATTTTCTACTATACATATAGAGTTAAACTTCAAGGTAATCCCCTTACCCAATCAATGCTACCCCTATAGGCAAACCAGTTTCTAATCCCCCTGTAACTTAGGAAGGTTGAGTCCCTTAACAAAACATCAAGATACCTTCAGGAAGAATCAAAATAAACTTCCTCACCCACACTGAGAATTTATAACAACTCTCCCAATTTTTCCTTCTGTCAGTGTTTCTGTGAATTTGTGTTTGTCCTGATAATATATAAATCTTATACTTGGGGTTCTTTCTGATGAGGTTCTTCCCTTTTTTTGCTTATATACACATTTTTTTTCTCTTGTAATATACTTTTATCAGTCTTTTTGTTTGTGTGTTTTTGTTTGTATACTTCATAAATCTTACCTTGTGGCCCATTTGGGCTGAGCCTTCTCTTTCACCTTCCCTTTTTTTCCTATCTCTGTCTCTCTTTTTAATGTCTCGAATTGTGGACCATGGAATTGATTTGATTGATTTGATTGATTGATTTGATTGACCATGGAATTGAATTGATTTGAAACTGGCTTTCTGTGTGTTGAGTGATGTTTGAGGACTGCTTCAAAAGCCTCAAAAGCTGCTTCAAACGTCATTACCTGAGACTCAGATATGTCTGACTCATGATCTTGTCATGGTAATGCGTTTGTGTCTTGGAATTTATCCTTTTCTCTCCGCTATTGCATTTGCTGGCAACTTCTGTGGAGGGGTGTTTTCGGGAAGGTTGTTTAATTAATTAATAATTAATTAATTCCTGATGGATAAGGAGTTAACTTATCCAGTTTGGACGGTTTGTTACTTTGACTCTCCTAATGTTTTTATGGTATTTTCTGTGAATTTTGCTTCCATGAGTGCTATTTCTCACTTGCTCCCTAAATTCTGTGGGACTCTTTTAAGTGTGTGTGTTTATATGAGTGTGTCTGTGTTTGTCTTTTTGTGTCTGTGTGTGTGTCTGTGTTTCATAAGATGCTAAAAATGACATTTTAAGAGATATGAGGCTGCTCTATTCCAGATCACAATTCACCTTCAAACAGTGGAAACTCACATTACATCCCATTCATCAAAATTTCCTGCATTGAATATCACATTTTATCCACTATTAGAAACGCAGATTCTGACTAGCCTGCCTGGAACAAACACCACATTTTGTGTGCCTGGCTAGATTCTAATTGCCTGTCCCTTTTTCTTGCTTTTTCATATGTTTCCTTACTTCCATGAATGAGTGAAATCATAAGGGATTTGTCTTTCTGTGACTGACAGAGATGACACAGCCCAATGCTCTCTCACTTTCTGTCACATGTTGCAAGGAACAAGAATGATTTCTTGCTTATAGCTCCTAAGAGTATGCAGAGCATTTGGAGGAAAGGGAGATGGTAGAAGTGTCTGCGAGCTCAGGCTTGTCTTAGCTATCAGCACAGCCAGAAGATGACCACATCATTGGAAACATGGCATAAATGGACCAGAAGCCTATAAATCGCACTCCACAGTGAAAGAGAGAAGAAGTCACAGAGACCATGGGAGAAGGGTGTAGACAGGGCTTATTAGAGAATTATATGGTTGCTTCTTCTGAGCATAGGAGCCCTGGCCAAAGACAAAGGCCCAGGGGAGAGGAGCACACATAGAGCCCACAATTTAAATGTTGACCCATAGCTGTTGGCGCAGAAAGGTGTGTGTCTGAAGAACACGAGTTCTTGCAACCCTAGGGTATTGAGGTCCTGGGATTCCAGATCAGCATGCATTGCAGACATAGACTCCAGAGAACACTGAGTATCTCCTGGAGAGGACACCAGAGAGCAACCAAGTGCAGACAGGCTGGAAACCATGATCAGAGACAATACCTGGTGACACATTGGTAAGATTATTATTTCTTTGTGTGCATTTGTGATGGGCAGTGTTGGTTGAGATGCCTCGATGAGCGCCAAAGATACTGGGGCTCTCAACTCTATGGTCAAATAATCTTTGACAAAACAGGAAAAAATATACAATGGAAAAAAGACAGTCTCTTCTACAAATGGTGCTAGGAAAACTGGACAGCAATATGTAGAAGAATGAAACTCAACCATTCTCTTACACCATACACAAAGATAAACTCTAAATGGATAAAAGACCTCAACGTGAGACAGGAATCCATCAGCATCCTCGAGGAGAATGTAGGCAGTAACCTCTTTGATATCAGCCACAGCAACTTCTTTCAAGATATATCTCCAAAGACCAAGGAAACAAAAGCAGAAATGAACTTTTGAGACTTCATCAAGATCAAAATCTTCTGCACAGCAAAGGAAACAGTCAACCATACAAAAAGGCAACGCACGGAATGGGAGAAGATATTTGCAAATGACAGTACAGGCAAAAGGTTGATATCCAGGATCTTTGGTCCAAAACCTATGGGATACAGCAAAGGTGGTTCTAAGGGGGAAATACATAGCCATCCAAGCCTCCCTCAAAAAATTGAAAAATCCAGAATACACCAGCTGTCCCTACACCTTAAAGAAATGGAGAATCAACAACAAATCAAACCAACTCCACACACAAAAAGGGAAATAATCAAGATTAGAGCAAAGATCAATGAGGTAGAAATGAGAGATACAGTGAAACGTATCAAAGAAACTAGAAGCTGGTTTTTTGAAAGAATCAATAAGATCGATAAACCATTGGCCACACTAATCCAAAAGAAAAGAGAGAAAGCCCAAATTAATAAAATTATGAGTGAAAAGGGAGCGATCACAACTAACACCAAGGAAATAGAAACAATCATCAGAAATTATTACCAACAGTTATATGCCAATAAGCTAAGCAACCTAGATGAAATGGATGCATTCCTGGAAAACTAAAAACTCCCAAAATTGAACCAGGAAGAAACTGACAACCAGAATAGACCAATATCTAGTAATGAGACTGAAGAAGTGATCAAAAACCTTCCAAAAACAAGAACCCTGAAACTGACGGATTCCCTGAGGAATTCTACCAAACTTTCAAAGAAGAAATAACACCAATTCTCCTGAAGCTGTTCCAAAAAATTGAAGCAGAAGGAAAACTTCCAGACTCTTTTTATGATCCCCAAACCAGGCAAAGATCCTACCAAAGAGCAGAATTTCAGACCAATATCACTGATGAATATGGATGCAAAGATTCTCAACAAGATCCTAGCAAACATGATCCAGCAGCACATTCAAAAGATTATCCACCATGACCAGGTGAGATTCATACCTGGGTTGCAAGGTTGGTTCAACATTTGCAAATCAATCAATGTGATAGGACAAATCAATAAGAGAAGAGAGAAGAACCACATGGTCCTCTCAATTGATGCAGAAAAAGCATTTGACAAAATCCAGCATCCGTTCCTGATGAAAACGCTTCAAAGTATAGGGATAGAGGGAACATTCCTGAACTTCATAAAATCTATCTATGAAAGACCCACAGCGAATATCAACCTCAATGGGAAAAAGCTTGCAGCCTTCCCGTTGAGATCAGGAACACGACAAGGATGCCCACTCTCACCACTCTTGTTCAATATAGTATTAGAAGTTCTAGCAATGGCAATCAGACAACAAAGAGAAATAAAAGGTAACCAAATTGGCAAAGTAGAAGTCAAACTCTCTCTCTTCACAGATGACATGATTCTTTATATAAAACCCCAAAGACTCCACCCCCAAACTACTAGAACTCATACAGCAATTCAGTAACGTTGTTCAGTTCCATTGTATTGTGGCAGGAAACAAAGTCGATGTACAGAAATCAGTGGCTTTCTTATACACTAACAATGAAAATACAGAAAGGGAAACTAGAGAATCAATTCCATTTACTATAGCACCAAGAACCATAAGATACCTGGGAATAAAGCTAACCAAACAGGTAAAGGACCTGTACTCGAGGAACTACAGAACACTCATGAAAGAAATTGAAGAAGACACAAAAAGATGGAAGACTGTTCCATGCTCTTGGATTGGAAGAATAAACATTGTTAAAATGTCTACACTGCCTAGAGCAATCTATACTTTTAATGCCATTCCGATCAAAATTCCACCGGTAGTTTTCAAGGAGCTGGAGCAAATAATCCTAAAATTTGTATGGAATCGGAAGAGACCCTGAATTGCTAAGGAAATGTTGAAAAACAAAAACAAAACTGGCGGCATCACGTTACCCGATTTCAGGCTTTACTACAAAGCTGTGATCACCAAGACAGCATGGTACTGGCATAAAAACAGACACATAGACCAGTGGAATAGAGTGGAGAGCCCACATATGGACCCTCAACTCTATGGTGTAATAATCTTCGACAAAACAGGAAAAATATTCAATGGAAAAAAGACAGTCTCTTCAATAAATGGTGCTGGGAAAACTGGACAGCGATATGTAGAAGAATGAAACTCGACCATTCTCTTACACCGTACACAAAGATAAACTCGAAATGGATAAAAGACCTCAACGTGAGACAGGAATCTATCAGAATCCTAGAGGAGAACATAGGCAGTAACCTCTTCGATATCAGCCACAGCAACTTCTTTCAAGATATGTCTCCAAAGGCCAAGGAAACAAAAGCGAAAATGAACTTTTGGGACTTCATCAAGATCAAAAGCTTCTGCACAGGAAAGGAAACAGTCAAAAAAAAAAAAAAAAAAAGAAAGAAAGAAAACCCACGGAATGGGAGAAGATATTTGCAAATGACAGTACAGAAAAAACGTTGATATTCAGGATCTATAAAGAACTCCTCAAACTCAACACACACAAAACAGATAATCATATCAAAAAATGGGCAGAAGATATGAACAGACACTTCTCCAATGAAGACATACAAATGGCTATCAGACACATGAAATATATTCATCATCACTAGCCATCAGGGAGATTCAAATTAAAACCACATTGAGATACCACCTGACACCAGTTAGAATGGCCAAAATTAGCAAGACAGGAAACAACGTGTGTTGGAGAGGATGTGGAGAAAGGGGAACCCTCTTCCACTGTTGGTGGGAATGCAAGTTAGTGCAGCCACTTTGGAGAACAGTGTGGAGATTCCTCAAGAAATTAAGAATAGAGCTTCCCTATGACCCTGCAATTGCACTGCTGGGTATTTACCCCAAAGATACAGATGTAATGGAAAGAAGGGCCATCTGTACCCCAATGTTTATTGCACCAATGGCTATGGTCACCAAACTGTGGAAAGAACCAAGATGCCCTTCAAAGGATGAATGGATAAGGAAGATGTGGTACATATACACAATGGAGTATTATGCCTCCATCAGAAAGGATGAATACCCAACTTTTGTAGCAACATGGACTGGACTGGAAGGAATTATGCTGAGAGATATAAGTCAAGGAGAGAGTCAAGTATCATATGGTCTCACTTATTTGTGGAGCATAACAAATAACATGGAGAATATGGGGAGATGGAGAGGAGAGGGAATTGAGGGAAACTGGAAGGGGAGATGAACCATGAGAGACTATAGACTCTGAAAAACAACCAGAGGGTTTGAAGGGGCGGGGGGAGTGGGAGGTTGAGGAACCAGGTGGTGGGTAATAGGGAGGGCACGAACTGCATGGAGCACTGGGTGTGATGCCAAAACAATGAACACTGTTATGCTGTAAATAAACAAATAAACAAATAAAAAATAATAAAAAGAAGGAATTCTTGTTCCTTGTGACATGTGGCAGAAACGGAGAGAACATTGGGCTGTGTCATATCTGTCATTTACAGAAAGACAACTACCATACGATTTCACTCACTCATGGAAGTAAAGAAACATGTGAAAAAGCAGGAAAAAGGGACAGGCAATGAGACACTAACCAGACACTCAAAATTTGGTGTTTGTTCCAGGCAGGCTAGTCAGAAATTGCCTTTCTAAAAGTGGATCAAATGGGACATTCAGTGCAGGAATTGTGGCCGATGGGGTGTAACGTGAGTTTCCACAGTGTTTGAAGGTGAATTGTGATCTGGAATAGAGCAGCTTCATATCTCTTAAAATATCATTTTCAACGTTTTGTGAAACACACACACACACACACACACACACACATACACACACCCCACACACACTTAAAAGGGGTCCCACAGAAGTTAGGGAGGAAGTGAGGTATAGCACTCATGGAAGGAAAATTCAGAGAAAATACCATAAAAAAAACAAAGCTTAGAGAATCAAAGTAACAAGCCACCCAAACTGGATAAGTTAACTCCTTTCCTATCAAGAATTAATTAATTCATTAATTAATTATTAAACGACCTTACCTAAAAGACCGCTCCACACAAGTATGCCAGCAAATCCAATACCGGAGAGAACAGTATAAATTCCAAAACACATACGCACTACCATCACAAGATCATGAGTCATATATATCTGACGTCTCAGGTAATGACTTTTGAAGCAGTCTTTGAGGCTTTAGAAGCAGTCCTTAAAGATCTCCCAACACACAGAAAGCCATGTTCAAATCAGTTCCCTGATTCACAATTCGAGACATTTAAGGGTAATGTCGGCTTTTCTCACCTATTCCCAAAATGTAGGAAGAGGGAAGACTCTAATTGACAATGTCCAAAGACCCAATTCACATAAGGACCTGATAGGAAACCAATTACATACCATTTGAATCAGTAAGATAATAAAACTAGAATTCATCTCTCTTCTCATTCTTTCTTCATCTCCATGTGAAACGGCCTGTTTTGCTTTCTATTCGCTATTTTTTTTCTGATATTCAGCAAGCCAGCCTTTCATCCATCCTACGTTTTTTGACATAGTGTTCCCTGATTCTTTAATTGCATATACCACCACGTGCTCATCCACATTTAATGCCACACCACCTCCATACCCATGAACCAGTTCCCTCTTTATGGGAGGACTTATCCCCTTGTAACCCTCAGCTTGGTCCCCAAAGTCCTGAGTCTCTCCTGGTGTGTCTCCCTGTCTGACCTCTTCTCCTTCCCTTTTCCCTTACTACTACTCATGCCCATGATATTGCTCATGGGCCACATAGTAGGGAAGACATAGGATATTTCCCTTGGTCGGCTTGCATTTTCATTTGGAAATCATCTTCTTTATCATCATCTTCATAATCATCTTTATCCACTAGCCCTTAAAAGGGTATCTCGGCTCCGTCCACAGTGATGATAGAGTGGGCATGGCAGGCCATCTATGTTGGCCATTCATTTTCATCTGAATAAAGAGAGTTGCTCAACATGGCTCTCCCCATGACTATGGCATGTATCATTAACTAATGATGACAAGGAATGCTGCCGAGGGCTCTTTCTTTCGGGGTAGCGATCATGCAGAGTTTCACTCTCCATGAAGCCTTTACAACGGTGTATAAGTAATGTCAGGTAGACAGAGTCTTCATCCCTACGACTGGTGTTTCAGGACACTAACAGATAAGGACACGGACAGCACAACGCCTCTCTTCAATGGCAATTTTCCTTGAATTGTGACTTTCCTTCCCTTCTTCCTTCCCTCAAATTTAAAGCTGACCAATCACCAAAGGCAAATCTTACACCCAGAAACCTTAGGGAACAGAAGCTAAGAATGCACCGTTTCACCCAAGGATATCAAACCTCCCAGAGACCTAATGGTAGCCAGAGGCCTCGCGGTAGATTGAGATCTCTAGAAATTGCAGTGGGAATAGGAAGTCCTTGCTGTCCCTGGAGAAATGTTGGTCTAAAGAATGGTATACAGAACATCGTTTTCTTTTCTCTTTGTATAGAACGAGAAAGTGGGAAAGAAACAGAAAAAACCACCTGAGTTCATGATCAGGCTAATAGGGTTCTTTCTTGTTCCTTTCCAGGTCTTTCTACTTAAAGCCATAGGACTCATAAGTCATAAGAATGGGATTGCTGCTTCAGTACAGTCATCTTCTGTGATGTCACAAAGTTCTGAGGTCCTAGCAACCACTCCTCACCAAACCATTCCTCATCTCTTCACCTGGCTGGAGTAGTTTTGGAGTATCAAAATATCTCCAAACCGCTGGAATCGCCTGGGTATTTCCCCAAGACAGTGTGTGAAGCGATTTGGGGTCATCTTCTCCATGGCCAAATTTGTAGTCTTTGGCCGGGACTGTCACAACCCCCCTCTGGACTCCTGAGAGAGGCACAAATCCACAATTCCATGTTACCCACGGAACGTCAAGAAAGAGTCAGGAGTACAAGCAGTCTCACATGGGGAACTCCACGCCATACACATGTTCATGGTCCTCAAACCCTATCAGGATGCTTCTGATCAGGAAATGTGCCCCCCGCCCTCCGAGGAAAGCTCAGAGTTAACACCCGCAACCTTACCAAAGACCTGTCTGGAGTCTTCAACAATGACAAGACGAGTTCTTCTTGCATCTCCAGAATTCATGCCATAAAGGCCTCCCTATTTTCCCAGCTGACCAAACATTAAAGGCAGACCCTACACCCTAGAAGCTTAGGCCAAGGACAGATTTATCTGTTTGGAGCTCACAGGAGCAAGCAAGGAGCGTGTAGGAAGAGAACCAATACCCATGGGAAGGCATTTGAAAAGGCTTTTGAGCCAGTTTCAGGAATACAACGTGAATCTACAAAAGGTCCATGTCTTCTCTGTATTTGAAATGCACCTTCTGTTATCTACCCTGAAGATAATTTCTTTAGGAAGAAGAGCTCATGGTGTGCCCAGGGCTGGCACTCGAGAGAGTCTCAGGTGTGTGTGACATGCCCTCTGGGTTTCTGTTCTGGCTGTCCACTCTCCTGTGGGCTCGGCCCCTATGGATGCTCTCCTTGCCTTCCATTCAGAGTGTGTGGTGTCTGGGACAAAAATGGTGAGGTTAAGCTTCGTTGGTCTGGTGTGCCTGTGAAACGTGATTTTCAACCCACTCCACAAAAATTAAGGCCTGCTGAATTCTGTGGCCAAGATTAGAAGATGTGGCAGGGCTTTCTTCTTGTCTCCTGCAGGATTTTCTGCTCTCCTGGGACTAAGCATCATAGCCTGAAGAAGGCAGTCCCTACAGTGCTCCAAGTTTGGGAATCTGTGATTGCACGTTGGGCATCTAATGTCCTCACTGTACTGCCTGTGGCCACTTCTCACTCTTGATGCTGGCGGTCTTAGAGCCCAAGTATCTTTGGCGCCATTCGAGGCACCTCCACCAACACTGCCCATCACCAATGCACCCAAAGAAATAAATAATCTTACCACGGTGTCAACAGTTATTTTCTCTGATCATGGTCCAAGGCTGTCTGCCCCTGGTTGCTTGCTGGTGTCCTCACCAGGAGATACACAGTGTTCTCTGGAGTCTATGTCCACAAATCATTCTGATCTGGAATCCCCGGGCTTCAAGTCCTTGGGTTGCAAGAGCTCGTGTCCTTCAGACACTCTCCTTTTCTCCTCCAACAGCTATGGGTCAACATTCAAATTGTGGGTTCTAAGTGTTCTCCTCTCCCCTGGGCCTTTGTCTTCGGACATGACTCCATGCCCTCTGAAGCACCAACCGTCCAATTCTCCCATAAGCCCTATCTACACCCATCTCCCATGGTCTCTGTGACTTCTTCTCTCTTTCGCTGTGGAGTGTGATTTCTAGGGTCAGGTCAATTTTTGCCATGTTTACATTGATATGGTCATCTTCTGGTTGTGCTAATGGCTGAAGACAGGCCTGGAGCTCCCAGACACTTCTACCATCTCCCTGTACACCAAATGCACTGTGGAAACTTATGGAGCCATAAGCAAGAAGGTCTTCTTGCTCCTTATGACATGTGGCAGAACGGGAGAGAGCATTGGGCTGTGTCATATCTGTCAGTCACAAAAAGACAACTACCATACGATTTCACTCACTCATGGGAGCAAAGAAACATGTGAAAAAATCAAGAAAGAGGGACAGGCAATTATACTCTAAACAGGCACACAAAATTTGGTGTTTGTTCCAGGCAGGGTGTTCAGAATCTGACTTTCTAAAAGTGGATCAAATGGGACATTCAATGCACGAAATTTGGCCGAACGGGGTGTAACGTAAGTTTCCACTGTTTTAGAAGGTGAATTGTGATGTGGAATAGAGCAGCTTCATGTCTCTTAAAATATCATTTTTAGCTTTTTGTAAAACAGACACCCAACCCCCACCCCCCACGCACACACTCTTAAAGGAGTCCCTCAGAAGTTAGGGAGCAAGTGAGAAATAGCACTTTTGGAATCAAAATTAGGAGAATGTAGCATAAAAAACAAGCTTAGAGAATCAAAGTAACAGACCGTCCAAACTGGATAAATTAACTCCTTACCTATCAAGAATTAGTTAATTAATTAACTAATTATTTAAACAATGTTACCTAAAAGACCCCTAAATGGAAATCTGCCAGCAAATCCCATACTGGAGAGAAAAGGATAAATTCCAAGACACAAACGCACTACCATCACAAGTTCAATGGTTATACATATCTGAAGTCTCAGGTAATGACTTTTGAAACAGCTTTTGAGGCTTTTGAAGCAGTCCTCAAACATCTCCCAACACACAGAAAGCCAGGTTCAAATCAATTCCCTGGACCACAATTCGAGACATTTAATGGTAATGTCGGCTTTTCTCATCTATTCCCAAAATGTACGAAGAGGGAATACTCTAATTGACAATGTCCAAAGACCCAATTCACATAAGGACCTTATAGGAAACAATTGCATAACGTTTTAGTCAGTAAGATAATAAAAGTAGAATTCATTTCTCTTCTCTTTCTTTCTTCATCTCCACGTGAAACGACCTGTTTGCTTACTATTCACTATATTTTCTTATATTGGGCAAGCCAGGCTTTCATCCATCCTACGTTTTTTGACATAGTGTTCCCTGATTCTTTAATTGCATATACCACCAAGTGCTCATCCTCATATAATGCCACACCACCTCCATACCCATTATCCCGTTCCATCTTTATGGCATCTTATCCTCCTCTAACCCTCAGCTTGGTCCCCAAATTCCTGAGTCTGTCCTGGTGCATCTCCCTCTCTGACTTCTCCTTCCATTTTCCCTTACTACTACTCATGTCCATGATATTCCTCATGGGCCACCTAGGAGTGAAGTCATAGTATATTTCCCTTGGTCTGCTTGCATGTTCATTTGGAAATCAACTTCTTTATCATAATCTTCATAATCATCTTTATATACTAGGCCTTAAAAGTGTACCACGGCTCCTCCACAGTGATGCTGGAGTGGACTTGGCAAGCCATCGATGTTGGCGGTTCATTTTCATCTGAATAAAAAGAGGAGCTGTACATGGCTCTCCCCATCACTATGGCATGTAACATTAACTAATGATGACAAGGAGTGCTGACCAGGGCTCTTTCTTTTGGGGTAGCGATCATGCAGAATTTCACTCTCCATGAAGCCTTTGCAACGGTGTTTAAGGTAATGTCAGGTAGACAGAGCCTTCATCCCTTGGGACTGGTGTTTCAGGACACTAGCAGATAAGGACACGGACAGCAAAATACATCCATGCCCTGGCAATTTTGCTGGAATTGCGACTTTACTTCCCTTCTTCTTCCCTCACCTTAACAGCTGACCAAGCACCAATGGCAGAACTTACACCGAAGAAACCATAGGGAACAGAAGCTAAGAACGGACCCTCTCACCCAAGGATATCAAACTTCTGAGAGACCTAATGGTAGCCAAGAGGCATCATGGTTGATTGAGATCTCTAGAAATTGCAGTGGAAATAGGAACACCTTGCTCTTCCTGGAGAAATATTGGTTTAAAGAATGGTGTACAGAACATCGTTTTCTTTTCTCTTTGTATAGAATGTGGAAATGGGAAAGAAACAGAAAAGACCAGCTGAGTTCATGATGAGGCTAACAGGGCTCTTTCTTGTTCCTTCACAGATCTTTCTACTTAAAGCCAATGGCCTCCTATATCATGAGAATGGGATTGCTGCTTCAGTGAAGTCAGCTTCTGTGACGTCACAAAGCTCTGAGGTCCTAGCAACCACTCCTCACCAAACAATGCCTCAACACTTCACCTGGCTGGAGGAGTTCTGGGTCAGACAGGAGTATCAATATCACTCCAATCTGCTGGAGACGCCTGGGTATTTCCCCAAGACAGTGTGTGAAGCGATTTAAGGTCACCTTCTCCATGGCGGGAATTGTAGTCTTTGGCCGGGACTGTCACCAAAACCCCTCTGGACTCCTGAGAGTGGTAGGAATCGACAATTCCTTCTTACCCACGTAAGGTCAAGAAACAGTCAGAAGTACAAGCAGCCTCACACGGGGAACTCCTCGCCATACACATATTCATGCTACTCACACACTATCAAGATGCTTCTGACCAGGAAAAGCGCCCCCCGCCCTCCGAGGAAAGCTCCGAGTTAACACCCGCAACCATACCAAAGACATGTCTGGAGTATTCAACAGTAAGGACACGAGTTCTCCTTGCATCTCCAGAAATCGTGCCATAAATGCCTCCCATTATTCCCAGCTCAACAAACATTAAAGGCAGACCCTACACCATAGAAGCTTAAGCCCAGGACGGACTCATCTGTTTGGAGCTCACAGGAGGAAGCACAGAGCATGTTGGAAGAGAACCATCCCCATGTGAAGCCATCTGAAAAGGCTTTTGGGCCTGATTCAGGAATACAACATGAATCTACAAAAGTTCTCTCTTCTCTGTATTTGAAACACGCCTTCTGTTTTCTACCCTGAAGTTAATTTCTTAGGAAAAAGAGCTCATGGAGTGCCCAAGGACTGGCACTTGATAGAGTCTCAGGTGTGTGTGACATGCCCTCTGTGGTTGTGTTGTGGCTGTCCACTCTCCTGTGTTCTCGTCCTCTGTGGAGTCTCTCCATGCCTTCCATTCAGAGTGTGTGTGTGTCTGGGACAAAAATGGTGAGGTTAAGCTTCGTGCGTCTGGTGTGCCTGGGAAACGTGGCTTTCAACCCACTCCACAAAACTTAAGGCCTGCTGAATTCTGTGGCCAAGATGAGAAGATGTGTGCAGGGCTTTCCTCTAGTCCCCTGCAGGATTTTCTGTTCTCCTGGGAATAAGCAACATGGCCTGAAGAAGGCAGTCCCAACACTGTACCAAGTTTGGGAATCCGTGATTGCATGTTTGGCAGCTAATGTCCTCACCGTCCTGCCTGTGGCCACTTCTCAGTCTTAATGCTGGCAGTCATAGAGCCCAAGTATCTTTGGCGCCCTTCGAGGCACCTCCACCAACACTGCCCATCACCAATGCACCCAAAGAAATAATAATCTTACCACGGTGTCAACAGTTATTTTCTCTGATCATGGTCCAAGGCTGTCTGCAACTGGTTGTTTGCTGGTGTCCTCTCCTTGAGATACACAGTGTTCTCTGGAGTCTATGTCCGCAAATCATTCTGATCTGGAATCCCCAGGCCTCAAGTACTTGGGTTGCAAGAACTCTTGTCTTTCACTCTCCTTTTCTCCTCCAACAGCTATGGGTCAACATTCAAATTGTGGGTTCTAAGTGTTCTCCTCTCCCCTGGGCCTTTGTCTTCGGACATGCCTCCCTGCCCTCTAAAAGTCCAACAGTCCAATTCTCCCATAAGCCCTGTCTACACCCTCCTCCCGTGGTCTCTGTGACTTCTTCTCTCTTTCACTGTGGAGTGTGATTTCTAGGGTAAGGTCCATTTTTGCCATGTTTACATTGATATGGTCATCTTCTGGTTGTGCTATTGGCTGAAGACAGGTCTGGAGCTCCCAGACACTTCTACCATCTCCCTGTACTCCAAATGCACTGTGGAAACTTATGGAGACATTAGCAAGAAGGCCTTCTTGCTCCTTGTGACATGTGGCAGAACGGGAGAGAGCATTGGGCTGTGTCATATCTGTCAGTCACAAAAAGACAGCTCCTATATGATTTCACTCACTTATGGAAGCAAAGAAACATGTGAAAAATAAAGAAAGAGGGACAGGCAATTATACTCTATCCAGGCACACAAAAATTGGTGTTTGTTCCAGGCAGGGTAGTCAGAATCTGCGTTTCTAAAAGTGGATAAAATGGGACATTCAATGCAGGAAATTTGGCCGAACGGTATGTAATGTAGTTTCCACTGTTTTGGAAGGTGAAATGTGATCTGGGATAGATCATTTTATCAATTTATCAAAATGATAAAAATATCATTTTTAGCGTTTTGTGAAACAGACACACACACACACACACACACACACACACACACACACACACACTCTTAAAGGAGTCCCTCAGAAGTTAGGGTGCAAGTGAGGAATAGCACTCATGGAATCAATATTCAGAGAAAATACCATAAAAAACAAAGCTTACAGAATCAAAGAAACAAACCTCCCAAACTGGATATGTTAACTCCTTACCTATCAAGAATTAGTTAAATAATTATCTAATTTAAACAATATTACCTAAAAGACCCCTACACAGAAATCACTGCAAATCCAGTACCGGAGTGTAAAGGATAAATTCCAAGATACATACACACTACCATGACAAGTTCATGAGACATACATATCTGATGTCTCAGGTAATGACTTGTGAAGCAGCTTTTGAGGCTTTTGAAGCAGTCCTCAAACATTTCCCAACACACAGAAAGCCAGGTTCAAATCAACTCCCGGGTCCACAATTCGAGACATTTAATGGTCATGACGGATTTTCTCATCTATTCCTAAAATGTAGGATGAGGGAAGACTCTAATTTACAACGTCCAAATAGCCAATTCACATAAGGACCTTATAGGAACCCAATTGCATACAATTTTAATCAGTAAGATAATGAAACTAGAATTCATTTCTCTTCTCTTTCTTTCTTCATCTCCACGTGAAACGAACTGTTTGCTTTCTATTCACTATATTTTCTTATATTCGGCAAGCCAGCCTTCCATCCATCCTACGTTTTTTGACATAGTGTTCCCTGATTCCTTAATTACATAAACCTCAAAGTGCTCATCCTCATATAATGCCACACCACCTCCATACCCATTAATAACTTCCCTCTTTATGGCATGTCTTATCCTCCTGTAACCCTTAGCTTGGTCCCCAAAGTCCTGAGTCTCTCCTGGTGCGTCTCCCTGTCTGACTTCTTCTAGTTCCGTTTTCACTTACTACTACTCATGTCCATGATATCCCTCATTTGCCACATATGAGTGCAGCCTTAGGACATTTCCCTTGGTATGCTTACATTTTCCTTGGGAAATCATCTTCTTTATGGTCATCTTCATAATCATCTTTATCCTCTAGCCCTTAAAAGGTATCTCGGCTCCTTCCACAGGTATGCTATAGTGGGCAAGGCAAGCCATCGATGTTGGCCTTTCATTTTCATCTGAATAAATTGAGTTGCTCATCATGGCTCTCGCCATGACTATGGCATGTAGCATTAACTAATGATGACAAAGAGTGCTGAACAGGGCTCTTTTTTAAGGGTAGCGATCATGCAGAATTTCACTCTCCATGAAGCCTTTGCAATGATGTTTAAGGTAATGTCAGGTAGACAGAGCCTTCTGTGACTCTGTTGGGACTGGTGTTTCAGAAGACTATCAGATAAGGACACAAACAGGGCATCTCTGCCCTGGGAATTTTCCTGGAAATGTGACTATCCTTCCCTTCTTCCTTCCCTCACCTTCCAAGCTGACCAAGAAACAAAGGCAGACCTTACATATGGGAAACCCGAGGGAACAGAACCTAGGATTGGACCCTCTCACACAAGGATATCCAACCTCCCAGGGACCTAATGGTAGCTAAGAGGCCTCGCTGTTTATTGTGATTTGTAGAAATTGCAGTAGAAATAGGAACACCTTGCTCTCTCTGGAGAAATGTTGGTCTAAAGTTTGGTATACAGAACATCATTTTCTTTTCTCTTTGTATAGAAATTGGAAGTGGGAAAGAAACAGAATAGACCACCTGTCTTCATGATCAGGCTAACAGGACTCTTTCGTGTTCCTTCCCAGGTCTTTCTACTTAAAGCCATAGGACACATATGTCATGAGAATGGGATGGCTGCTTCAGTAAAGTCAGCTTCTGTGACGTCACAAAGCTCTGAGGTCCTAGCAACCACTCCTCACCACACCATGCCTCAACATTTCACCTGGGTCGAGTAGTTCTGGGTCAGCCAGGAGTATCAAAATCACTCCAATCTGCTGGAGCCACCTGGGGATTTCCCCAAGAAAGTTTGTGAAGCGATTTGGGGTCACCTTCTCCATGGCAGAATTAGTAGTCTTTTCCCGTGACTGTCACCACCACCCCTCTGGACTCCTTTAAAGGGCCAGAGTCCACAATTCCAACTTACCCATGTAAGGCCAAGAACGAGTCAAGAGTACAAGCAGCCTCACACTGGGAATCCACCCTATACATATGTTCATGGTCCTCACACCCTATCAGGATGCTTCTTTTCTTTTTTTTATTTTTTTATTTTTCTGTTTTTAATTTTTTTATTTAATTAATTTATTTTTTTCAGCGTAACAGTATTCATTGTTTTTGCACAACACCCAGTGCTCCATGCAATGCATTCCCTCCATGTTACTCACCTCCTCTTCCCCCTACCTCTCACCCCCGACCCTTCAAACCCTCAGGTTGTTTTTCAGATTCCACAATCTCTTATGTTCGCCGCCCCTTCCAATTTTTTTTTTAATAAACATATAATGTATTTTTATCCCCAGGGGTACAGGTATGTGATTCGCCAGGTTTACACACTTCACAGCACTCAAGATAGCACATACCCTCCCCAATGTGGATAACCCCCTCCCCCTCTCCCAACCCCACCTCCCCGCAGCAACACCCAGTATGTTCTGTGAGATTAAGAGTCAATTATGATTTGTCTCCCTCCCAATCCCATCTTGTTTCATTTATTCTTCTCCTGTCCCCTAACCCCCCATGTCGCATCTCCATGTCCTCCTATGAGGGAGATCATATGATAGTTGTCTTTCTCTGATTGACTTATTTCCCTAAGCATGATACCCTCTAGTTCCATCCATGTCATCACAAATGGCAAGATTTCATTTCTTTTGATGGCTGCATAGTATTCCATTGTGTATATATACCACTTCTTCTTTATCCATTCATCTGTTGATGGACATCTAGGTTCTTTCCATAGTTTGGCTATTATAGACATTGCTGCTATAAACATTCAGGTACACGTGCCCCTTCGGATCACTATGTTTGTATCTTTAGGGTAAATACCCAGTAGTGCAATTGCTGGGTCATAGGGTAGTTCTATTTTCAACATTTTGGGGAACCTCCATGCTGTTTTCCAGAGTGGTTGCACCAGCTTGCATTCCCACCAACAGTGGAGGAGGGCTCCCCTTTCTCCGCATCCTCGCCAGCATCTGTCATTTCCTGACTTGTTCATTTTAGTCATTCTGACTGGTGTGAGGTGATATCTCATTGTATTTTTGATTTGTATTTCCCTGATGCCGAGTGACGTGGAGCACTTTTTCATGTGTCTGTTGGCCCTCTGGATGTCTTCTTTGCAGAAATGTCTGTTCATGTCCTCTGCCCATTTCTTGATTGGATTGTTTCTTCTTTGGGTGTTGAGTTTGCTAAGTTCCTTATAGATTTTGGATACTAGCCCTTTATCTGATGTGTCGTTTGCAAATATTTTCTCCCATTCTGTCAGTTGTCTTTTGGTTTTGTTAACTCTTTCCTTTGCTGTGCAAAAGCATTTGATCTTGATGAGATCCCAATAGTTCATTTTTGCCCTTGCTTCCCTTTCCTTTGCCGTTGTTACTAGGAAGATGTTGCTGCGGCTGAGGTCAAAGAGGTTGCTGCCTGCATTCTCCTCAAGGATTTTGATGGATTCCTTTCTCACATTGAGGTCCTTCATCCATTTGGAGTCTATTTTCGTGTGTGGTGTAAGGAAGTGGTCCAATTTCATTTTTCTGCATGTGGCTGCCCAATTTTCCCTGCACCATTTATTGAAGAGGCTATCTTTTTTCCATTGGACATTCTTTCCTGCTTTGTCGAAGATGAGTTGACCATAGAGTTGAGGTTCTATTTCTGGGCTCTCTATTCTGTTCCATTGATCTATGTGTCTGTTTTTGTGCCAGTACCATGCTGTCTTGATGATGACAGCTTTGTAATAGAGCTTGAAGTCCGGAATTGTGATGCCACCAACTTTGGCTTTCTTTTTCAATATTCCTTTGGCTATTCGAGGTCTTTTCTGGTTCCATATAAATTTTAGGATTATTTGTTCCCTTTCTTTGAAAGAAAATGGATGGTATTTTGATAGGGATTGCATTAATTGTGTAGATTGCTTTAGGTAGCATAGACATTTTCACAATATTTATTCCTCCAACCAGGAGCATGGATCATTTTTCCATTTGTTTGTGTCTTCCTCAATTTCTTTCATGAGTACTTTATAGTTTTCTGTGTATAGATTCTTAGCGTCTTTGCTTAGGTTTATTCCTAGGTATCTTATAGTTTTGGGTGCAATTGTAAATGGGATTGACTCCTTAATTTCTCTTTCTTCTGTCTTGTTGTTGGTGTACAGAAATGCAACTGATTTATGTGCATTGATTTTATATCCTGACACGACAGAATTCCTGTACAAGTTCTAGCAGTTTGGGAGTGGAGTCTTTTGGGTTTTCCACATATTGTATCATATCATTTGCTAAGAGTGATAGTTTGACTTCTTCTTTGCCAATTTGGATGCCTTTAATCTCCTTTTGTTGTCTGATTGCTGAGGCTAGGATTTCTAGTACTATGTTGAATAGCAGTGGTGATAATGGACATCCCTGCCGTGTTCCTGACCTTAGCAAAAAAGCTTTCAGTTTTTCTCCATTGAGAATGATATATGCAGTGGTTTTTCATAGATGTCTTTGACAATTTTGAGGTATGTGCCCTCTATCCCTACACTTTGAAGAGTTTTGGTCAGGAAGGGAGGCTGTACTTTGTCAAATGCTTTTTCAGCATCTATGGAGAGTATCATATGGTTCTTGTTCTTTCTTTATTAATGTGTTCTATCACATTGATTGTTTTGCCGATGTTGAATCAACCCTGCAGCCCTGGAATAAATCCCACTTGATCATGGTGAATAATCCTTTTAATGTACTGTTGAATCCTATTGGTTAATATTTTGGTGAGAATTTTTGCATCTGTGTTCATCAAGGATATTGGTCTCTAGTTATCTTTTTTGGTGGGATCCAAAAGCCCCACTCCTCTGTGCGCCCCCAGAGGACAGCACTAAATCACTCCCGTATCCCCAGCCTCCAGCCGCGCTCCGAGCTCACCCAGCCTTCGACAAGTTCAAGGTTACCCCGACATGAGAGTTCAGTCCTCGGCTCTGTCTCTGTAACCAGCTTCACTGTTCTAATACCCGAGAGCTCTGCGACACTCCGACACCCCTGATCCTTGTGTGACCCTTGCAGGATCTCCACGCTGACCCCAAGTGGGCTTCACCCCTGTTTAGTCTCTGGAGCAATGTCCATCAATGGAACAGACATTAAAATGTCCTGATTGTGTGCTCCGTTGCTCCGGCGCTTGCCGGAAGCCGGCCCCTCCCCTGCAGACTATCTTCCTGTCGTTTTAGATTCACATCTACGCGAGGCCTACCTTTCAGAAAATGGTTGATTTTCAGTTTCTAGAATTTCTGTTCTTCTTCTCTTCGAAATCCCATTGGATTTGTAGGTGTTTGCAATGTTTAGAAAAGCTATTGAGCTGATCACCTGCTACCTGAGGTAGTCTCAGCCTAATACTTCTCCGTCATCTTGACTCCTCCCCCCAATCAGGATGCTTCTGACCAGGAAAAGCGCCCCCCGTCCTCCCAGGAAAGCTCAGAGTTAACATCAGCAAGCATACCAAAGACATGTCTGGAGTCTTCAATAGTGAGGACAGGGGTTCTTCTTTCATCTCCAGAAATCATGCCATAAATTCCTCCCAATTCTCCCACAGACCCAAACATTAAAGGCAGACCTTACACCCTAGAAGCTTAGGCCCAGCATGGACTCATCTGTTTGGAGCTCACAGGAGCAAGCACGGAGCATGTTGGAAGAGAAACAATCCCCATGGGAAGCCATCTCAAAAGGCTTTAGGGCCAGTTTTAGGAATACATCGTGAATCTAAAAAAGGTCTCTGTCTTCTGTGTATTCGAAACGCGCATTCTGTTATCTACCCTGAAGATAATTTCTTTAGGAAGAAGAGCTCATGGAATGCCCAAGGGCTGGCACTTGAGAGAGTCTCAGGTGTGTGTGACAGGCCTTCTGGTGTTGTGTTGTGGCTGTCCACGCTCCTGTGGGCTCATCCTCTTCAGAGGCTCTCCTTGCCTTCCATTCAGAGTGTGTGGTGTCTGGGCCAAATATGGTGAGGTTAAACTTCGTGGGTGTGTTGTGTCTGTGAAACGTAAACTTAAACACACTCCACAAAATTTAAAGCCTGCTGAATTCTGTGGCTAGGTGAGAGGATGTGAGCAGGGCTTTCTTCCAGTCCCCTGCAGGATTTTCAGTTCTCCAGGGATTAAGCAAAGTGGCCTGAAGAAGGTAGTCACAAGTGTTCCAGGTTTGGTGTTCGGTGATTGCAGCTAATGTCCTCACTGTCCTGGCTATAGCCACTTCTCAGTCTTGATGCTGGCGGTTGAAGAGCCCAAGTGTCTTAGGCGCCCATAGAGGCATCTCCACCAACACTTCCCATCACGAATGGACACAAAGAAATAATAATCTTACCATGGTGCCAACATGTATTATCTCTGACCATGGTTTCCATGCTGTCTGCACCTGGTTGCTTGCTTGTGACCTCTCCAGGAGACTCAGTGTTCTCTGGATTTTTTGTCTTCAAAGCATGCTGATCTGGTATCCCTGGGTCTCAAGTCTTTGGGTTGCAAGAACTCGTGTCCTTCAGACACTCTCCTTTACTCAGCCAACAACTATGGGTCAACATTCACATTGTGGGTTCTAAGTGAGATCCTCACCCCTGGGCCTTTGTCTTTGTTCATGACTCCCTGCCTCTGAAGCATCAAACGTCCAATTCTCCCATAAGCCCTGTCTACATCCTTCTCCCATGGTCTCTGACTTCTTCTCTCATTCGCTGTGGACTGTGATTTCTAGGATTCAGATCTATTTATGCCCTGTTTACATTGATATGCTCTTCTTCCAGTTGTGCTGATGCCTAAGACAAGCCTGGAGCTCCCAGAAATGACTACCATCTCCCTGTCCTGCAAATACACTGTGGACTCTTATGGAGCCATAAGCAAGAAGGCATTCTTGTTCCTTGTGACATGTGGCAGAAAGGGAGAGAGCATTGGGCTGTGTCATAGAAAGATGACTACCATACAATATCACTCACTCATGGAAGTAAAGAAACACGGGAAAAAGCAAAAAAAAAAAAAAAAAAGGGACAGGCAATGAGACTCGAAGCAGCCACACAAAATTTGGTGTTTGTTCCAGGCAGGCTAGTCAGAATCTGCGTGTCTCAAAGTGGATCAAATGGGACATTCAATGCAGGAAATGTGGCCGAAAGGGATGTAACATGTGTTTCCACTCTGTTTTAAGGTGAATTGTGATTTGGAATAGAGCAACTTCATATCTCTTAAAATATCATTCTTAGCGTTTTTAGGAACACACACACATACATAAACAAACACACACAAACACTCACACACACACTTAAAAGAGTCCCACAGAAGTTAGGGAGCAAATTAGGAATAGCACTCATGCAAGCAAAATTCAGAAAAAAATACCATTAAAAAAAAAAAGCTTACAGAATCAAAATAACAACGGGTCCAAACAGGATAAGTTAACTCCTAACCTATCAAGAATTAATTAATTAATTAATTAAACAACCATACCTAAAAGACCCCAACACAGAAGTCTGTCAGCAAATCCAATACCGGAGAGAAAAGGATAAATTCCAAGACACATATCCACCACCATGACAAGATCATGAGTCATACATATCTGACGTCTCAGGTAATGACTTTGAAGCAGCTTTTGAGGCTTTTTTTTATTCGTTTATTTGTTTATTTACAGCATAACAGTGTTCATTTTTTTGGCATCACACCCAGTGATCCATGGAATTCGTGCCTTCCCTGTTACCCACCACCTGGTTCCTCAACCTCCCACCCCTCCCCCGCCCCTTCAAAACCCTCTGGTTGTTTTTCAGAGTCCATAGTCTCTCATGGTTCATCTCCCTTCCAGTTTCCCTAAACTCCCTCTCCTCTCCATCTCCCCATGTCCTCCATGTTATTTGTTATGCTCCACAAATAAGTGAGACCATATGATACTTCACTCTCTGCTTGACTTATTTCGCTCAGCATAATTTCTTCCAGTCCCGTCCATATTGCTACAAAAGTTGGGTATTCATCCTTTCTGATGGAGGCATAATACTACATTGTGTATATGTACCACATCTTCCTTATCCACTCATCCGTTGAAGGGCATCTTGGTTCTTTCCACAGTTTGGCGACCATAGCCATTGCTGCAATAAACATTGGGGTACAGATGGCCCTTCTCTTCACTACATCTGTATCTTTGGGGTAAATACCCAGCAGTGCAATTGCAGGGTCATAGGGAAGCTCTATTCTTAATTTCTTCAGGAATCTCCACACTGTTCTCCAAAGTGGCTGCACTAACTTGCATTCCCACCAACAATGTAAGAGGGTTCCCCTTTATCCACATCCTCTCCAACACACGTTGTTTCCTGTCTTGCTAATTTTGGCCATTCTAACTGGTGTCAGGTGGTATCTCAATGTTGTTTTAATTTGAATCTCCCCGATGGCAAGTGATGATGAACATTTTTTCATGTGTCTGATAGCCATTTGTATGTCTTCGTTGGAGAAGTGTCTGTTCATATCTTCTGCCCATTTTTCGATATGATTATCTGTTTTGTGTGTGTTGAGTTTGAGAAGTTCTTTATAGATCCTGGATATCAACCTTTTGTCTGTACTGTCATTTGCAAATATCTTCTCCCATTCCGTGGGTTGCCTTTTTGTTTTGTTGACTGTTTCCTTTGCTGTGCAGAAGCTTTTGATCTTGATGAAGTCCCAAAAGTTCATTTTCGCTTTTGTTTCCTTTGCCTTTGGAGACATATCTTGAAAGAAGTTGCTGTGGATGATATCGAAGAGGTTACTGCCTATGTTCTCCTCTAGGATTCTGATGGATTCCTGTCTCACGTTGACCCCTCCACTCTAGTATGCCAGCAAATCCAATACTGGAAAGAAAAAGATAAATTCCAAGACACAGACACACTACCATGACAAGATCATAAGACATACATATCTGAAGTCTCAGGTAATGCCTTTTGAAGCAGCTTTTGAGGCTTTTGAAGCAGTCCTCAAACATCTCTCAACAAACAGAAAGCCAGGTCCAATCAATTCCCAGGTCCACAATTCGAGACATTTAATAGTAATGTGGGCTTATCTCATCTATTCCCAAAATGTAGGAAGAGGGAAGACTCTAATTTACAATATCCAAAGACACAATTCATATAAGACCTTATAGGAAACCAATTGCATACAATTCTAATCTGTAAGATAATAAAACTAGAATTCATTTCTCTTCTCTTTCTTTCTTCAACTCCATGTGAAACAGCCTGTTTTGCTTTCTATTCACTATTTTTACTTGTATTCGGCAAGCCAGCCTTTCATCCATCCTACGTTTTTTGACATAGTGTTCCCTGATTCTTTAATTGCATATACCACCACGTGCTCATCCTCATATAATGCCACACCACCTCCATACCCATGAACCAATTCCCTCTTTATGGCAGGACTTATCCTCCTGTAACCCTCAGCTTGGTCCCCAAATTCCTGTGTCTGTCTGGGTTTGTCTCCCTGTCTGAATTCTTCTCCTTCTGTTTAACCTTACTACAACTCAAGTCCATGGTATTCCTCATGGACCACAAATTAGTGAAGCCATTGGATATTTCCCTTGGTCTGCTTGAATTTTCATTTGGAAATCACCTTTTTTATCATCATCTTCATAATCATATTTATCCACTATCTTGTCTCATTCCACAGTGATGCTAGAGTGGGCTTGGTAGGCCATCGATGTTGGTGGTTCATTTCATCTGAATAAAGAGTTGATCAACATGACTTTCCCCAAGACTATGGCATGTAGCATTAACTAATGATGACATGGAGTGCTGACCATGGTTCTTTCTTTAGGGGTAGCTTTCATGCAGCGTTTCACTCTCCATGAAGGCTTTGCAATGGTATTTAAGGTAATGTCAGGTAGTCAGAGATTTCATCCCTTGGCAATGGCGTTTCAGGAAACTAGAAGATAAGGACAGGGACAGCACAACGCATCCCTGCCCTGGCAATTTTCCTGGAATTGTGACTCTCCATTTCTTCTTCTTTCCCTCACCTTACAAGCTGACCAAGCATCAAAGGCAGAGAAACCATAGGGAAGAGAAGCTAAGAATGCACACTCTCACCCAAGGATATCCAACCTCCCAGAGACCTAATGTTAGCCAAGAGGCCTCGGTGTTGATTTAGGTCTCTAGAAATTGCAGTGGGAATAGAAACACCTTGCTCTCTCTGGAGAAATATTTGTCTAAATAATGATATACAGAACATCGTTTTGTTTTCTCTTTGTACAGAAAGTGGAAGTTGGAAAGAAACAGAAAAGACCACCTGAGTTCATGATCAGGCTAGCAGGGCTCTTTTTTGTTCCTTACCAGGTCTTTCTACATAAAGCCGTAGGACTCATATGTCAGGAGAATGGGATTGCTGCTTCAGTGAAGTCAGTTTCTGTGACGTCACAAACCTCTGAGATCCTAGCAACCACTTCTCTCCAAACCACAACTCATCACTTCACCTGGCTGCAGTAGTTCTGGGTCAGCCAGGAGTATCAAAATCACTCCCAACCGCTGGAGCCGCCAGGGTATTTCCCCAAGATAGTTTGAGAAGCGATATTGGGTCACTTTGTAGTCTTTGGCCGTGACTGTCATCACCATCCCTCTGGACTACTGAGAAGGGCAAGAATCCACAATACCCTCTTACCGACGTAACATCAGAGAGTCAGGAGTACAAGCAGCCTCACACGGGGAACTCCACGCCATACACATATTCATGGTCCTCACACCCCAACAGGATGCTTCTGACCAGGAAAATCAACCCCCGCTCTCCGAGGGAAGCTCCAAATTAACACCCGCAACCATACAAAAGTCATGTATGGAGTCTTCAAGAATGAGGACACGAGTTCTTCTTGCATCTACAGAAATTGTGCCATAATGCGTCAAATGTTCCCAGCTGACCAAACATTAATTGCAGACCCTATATACTAGAAGCTTAGACCCAGGACGGACTCATTTGTTTGGAGCTCACCAGAGCAAGCATGGAGCATGTTGGAAGAGAACCAAACCCCATGTGAAGCCATCGGAAAAAGTGTTCAGGCCAGTTTCAGAATACATCGTGAATCTTCCAAAGATCACAGTCTTCTCTGTATTCGAAACACGCATTCTGTTAACTACCGTGAAGATTATTTCTTTAGGAAGAAGAGCTCATGGAGTGCCCAAGGGCTGACACTTGAGAGTGTCTCAGGTGTGTGTGACATGTCCTCTGGGGTGGTGTTGTGGCTGTCCACTCTCCTGTGGGCTCATCCTCTGCAGAGGCTCTCCTTTCCTTCCATTCAGAGTGCTTCGTGTCTGGGCCAGATATGTTGAGGTTAAGCTTCGTGGGTCTGGTATGCCTGTGAAACGTGACTTTCAAACCAATCCACAAAACTTAAGGCCTGCTGAACTCTGTGGCCAGCTGAGAGGATGTGGGCAGGGATTTCTTTTAGTCCCCTGGAGGATTTTCCGTTCTCCTGGGGCTAAGCAACGTGGCCTGAAGAAGGCAGTCCCAACAGTGTTCCAGATTTGGGAATCCGTGATTTCAGGTTGTGCAGCTAATGTCATCACCGTCCTGCCTGTGGCCACTTCTCAGTCTGAATGCTGATGTTTGTAGAGTCCAAGTCTCTTTGGAGCCCATCAAGGCATCTCGACCAATAATGCCCACCATGAATGCACACAAGGAAATAATAATCTTACCATGGTGTCAATAGGTATTGTCTGTGATCATGGTTTCCAGGCTGTCTGCACCTGGTTGCTTGCTGGTGTCCTCTCCAGGAGATACACAGTGTTCTCTGGCATCTATGTCTGCAAAGCATGCTGATCTGGAGTCCCTGGGCCTCAAGATCCTTGGGTTGCAAGAACTCGTGTCCTTCACACAGTCTCCTTTTCTCCAGCAACAACTATGGGTCAGCATTCAAATTGTGGGTTCTACGTGTTCTCTTCTCTCCTGGGCCTTTGTCTTTGGCTATGGCTCCCTTCCCTCTGAAGCACCAACAGTGCAATTCTCCTGTAAGCCCTATCTACCCTTCTCAGATGGTCTCTGTGACTTCTTCTCTCTTTCATTGTGGAGTGTGATTTCTAGGCTTCACGTTCATTTATACCACGTTTCCATTGATGTGGTCATCTTCTCGTTGTGCTGATGGCTGAAGACAAGCCTTGAGCTCCAAGACACTTCTAGAGTCTCCCTGTCCTCCAGATGCACTGCGGACTCTTATGGAGCTCACAGGAGCAAGCAGGGAGCATGTTGTGAGAGAACCAGTCCCCATGTTAAGCAATCCGAAAAGGCTTTCGGACCAGTTTCCGGATTAAAACGTGAATCTACAAATGGTCTTTGAATTCTCGGTATTCGAAAAAGGCATTCTGTTATCTACCCTGAAGATAATTTCTTTAGGAAGAAGAGCTCATGGAGAGCCCAAGGACTGGCACTTGAGAGAGTCTCAGGTGTGTGTGACATGCCCTCTGTGGTTGTTTGTGGATGGCCTCTCTCCTGTGGGTTCATCCTCTGCAGAGGCTCTCCTTGCCTTCCCTTCAGAGTGTGTGGTGTCTGGGCCAAATATGGTGAGGTTAAGCATCGTTGGTCTGGTACTCCTGTGAAACGTGACTTTCAACACACTCCACAAAAATTAAGGCCTGCTGTATTCTGTGGCCAGGTAAGAGATGTGGGCATGGCTTTCTTCTAGTCCCCAGCAGGAATTTCTGTTCTCCTGAGACTAAGCAAGGTGGCCTGAAGAAGGCAATCCCAACAGTGTTCCAGGTTTGAGAATCAGTGATTGCAGTTTTGGCAGCAATGTCCTAACCTTCCTGCCTGTGGCCACTTCTCAGTCTGTATGCTGGCGGTCATAGAGTCCAAGTTTCTTTGGCGCCCATCGAGGCATCTCCACCAACACTGCCCATCATGAATGCACACAAAGAAATAATAATATAGTCCCGGTGTCAACAGGTATTGTCTGTGATCATGGTTTCTTGGATTTCTGCACCTGGTTGCTTGCTGGTGTACTCTCCAGGAGATACACAGAGTTTTGCAGTTCTGGAGTGTATGTCTGCAAAGCATGCTGATCTGGAATACCTGGGCTTCAAGAAAAAGAGAGTGTCTGAATGACTTTAGATCTTGACTTTAGATCTTGCAACCCAAGGGTCTTGAAGCCCAGGTATTCCAGATCAGCATGCTTTGCAGACATACACTCCAGAACTGCAAAACTCTGTGTATCTCCTGGAGAGTACACCAGCAAGCAACCAGGAGCAGAAATCCAAGAAACCATGATCACAGACAATACCTGTTGACACCGGGACTATATTATTATTTCTTTGTGTGCATTCATGATGGGCAGTGTTGGTGGAGATGCCTCGATGGGCGCCAAAGAAACTTGGACTCTATGACCGCCAGCATACAGACTGAGAAGTGGCCACAGGCAGGAAGGTTAGGACATTGCTGCCAAAACTGCAATCACTGATTCTCAAACCTGGAACACTGTTGGGATTGCCTTCTTCAGGCCACCTTGCTTAGTCTCAGGAGAACAGAAATTCCTGCTGGGGACTAGAAGAAAGCCATGCCCACATCTCTTACCTGGCCACAGAATACAGCAGGCCTTAATTTTTGTGGAGTGTGTTGAAAGTCACGTTTCACAGGAGTACCAGACCAACGATGCTTAACCTCACCATATTTGGCCCAGACACCACACACTCTGAAGGGAAGGCAAGGAGAGCCTCTGCAGAGGATGAACCCACAGGAGAGAGGCCATCCACAAACAACCACAGAGGGCATGTCACACACACCTGAGACTCTCTCAAGTGCCAGTCCTTGGGCTCTCCATGAGCTCTTCTTCCTAAAGAAATTATCTTCAGGGTAGATAACAGAATGCCTTTTTCGAATACCGAGAATTCAAAGACCATTTGTAGATTCACGTTTTAATCCGGAAACTGGTCCGAAAGCCTTTTCGGATTGCTTAACATGGGGACTGGTTCTCTCACAACATGCTCCCTGCTTGCTCCTGTGAGCTCCATAAGAGTCCGCAGTGCATCTGGAGGACAGGGAGACTCTAGAAGTGTCTTGGAGCTCAAGGCTTGTCTTCAGCCATCAGCACAACGAGAAGATGACCACATCAATGGAAACGTGGTATAAATGAACGTGAAGCCTAGAAATCACACTCCACAATGAAAGAGAGAAGAAGTCACAGAGACCATCTGAGAAGGGTAGATAGGGCTTACAGGAGAATTGCACTGTTGGTGCTTCAGAGGGAAGGGAGCCATAGCCAAAGACAAAGGCCCAGGAGAGAAGAGAACACGTAGAACCCACAATTTGAATGCTGACCCATAGTTGTTGCTGGAGAAAAGGAGACTGTGTGAAGGACACGAGTTCTTGCAACCCAAGGATCTTGAGGCCCAGGGACTCCAGATCAGCATGCTTTGCAGACATAGATGCCAGAGAACACTGTGTATCTCCTGGAGAGGACACCAGCAAGCAACCAGGTGCAGACAGCCTGGAAACCATGATCACAGACAATACCTATTGACACCATGGTAAGATTATTATTTCCTTGTGTGCATTCATGGTGGGCATTATTGGTCGAGATGCCTTGATGGGCTCCAAAGAGACTTGGACTCTACAAACATCAGCATTCAGACTGAGAAGTGGCCACAGGCAGGACGGTGATGACATTAGCTGCACAACCTGAAATCACGGATTCCCAAATCTGGAACACTGTTGGGACTGCCTTCTTCAGGCCACGTTGCTTAGCCCCAGGAGAACGGAAAATCCTCCAGGGGACTAAAAGAAATCCCTGCCCACATCCTCTCAGCTGGCCACAGAGTTCAGCAGGCCTTAAGTTTTGTGGATTGGTTTGAAAGTCACGTTTCACAGGCATACCAGACCCACGAAGCTTAACCTCAACATATCTGGCCCAGACACGAAGCACTCTGAATGGAAGGAAAGGAGAGCCTCTGCAGAGGATGAGCCCACAGGAGAGTGGACAGCCACAACACCACCCCAGAGGACATGTCACACACACCTGAGACACTCTCAAGTGTCAGCCCTTGGGCACTCCATGAGCTCTTCTTCCTAAAGAAATAATCTTCACGGTAGTTAACAGAATGCGTGTTTCGAATACAGAGAAGACTGTGATCTTTGGAAGATTCACGATGTATTCTGAAACTGGCCTGAACACTTTTTCCGATGGCTTCACATGGGGTTTGGTTCTCTTCCAACATGCTCCATGCTTGCTCTGGTGAGCTCCAAACAAATGAGTCCGTCCTGGGTCTAAGCTTCTAGTATATAGGGTCTGCAATTAATGTTTGGTCAGCTGGGAACATTTGACGCATTATGGCACAATTTCTGTAGATGCAAGAAGAACTCGTGTCCTCATTCTTGAAGACTCCATACATGACTTTTGTATGGTTGCGGGTGTTAATTTGGAGCTTCCCTCGGAGAGCGGGGGTTGATTTTCCTGGTCAGAAGCATCCTGTTGGGGTGTGAGGACCATGAATATGTGTATGGCGTGGAGTTCCCCGTGTGAGGCTGCTTGTACTCCTGACTCTCTGATGTTACGTCGGTAAGAGGGTATTGTGGATTCTTGCCCTTCTCAGTAGTCCAGAGGGATGGTGATGACAGTCACGGCCAAAGACTACAAAGTGACCCAATATCGCTTCTCAAACTATCTTGGGGAAATACCCTGGCGGCTCCAGCGGTTGGGAGTGATTTTGATACTCCTGGCTGACCCAGAACTACTGCAGCCAGGTGAAGTGATGAGTTGTGGTTTGGAGAGAAGTGGTTGCTAGGATCTCAGAGGTTTGTGACGTCACAGAAACTGACTTCACTGAAGCAGCAATCCCATTCTCCTGACATATGAGTCCTACGGCTTTATGTAGAAAGACCTGGTAAGGAACAAAAAAGAGCCCTGCTAGCCTGATCATGAACTCAGGTGGTCTTTTCTGTTTCTTTCCAACTTCCACTTTCTGTACAAAGAGAAAACAAAACGATGTTCTGTATATCATTATTTAGACAAATATTTCTCCAGAGAGAGCAAGGTGTTTCTATTCCCACTGCAATTTCTAGAGACCTAAATCAACACCGAGGCCTCTTGGCTAACATTAGGTCTCTGGGAGGTTGGATATCCTTGGGTGAGAGTGTGCATTCTTAGCTTCTCTTCCCTATGGTTTCTCTGCCTTTGATGCTTGGTCAGCTTGTAAGGTGAGGGAAAGAAGAAGAAATGGAGAGTCACAATTCCAGGAAAATTGCCAGGGCAGGGATGCGTTGTGCTGTCCCTGTCCTTATCTTCTAGTTTCCTGAAACGCCATTGCCAAGGGATGAAATCTCTGACTACCTGACATTACCTTAAATACCATTGCAAAGCCTTCATGGAGAGTGAAACGCTGCATGAAAGCTACCCCTAAAGAAAGAACCATGGTCAGCACTCCATGTCATCATTAGTTAATGCTACATGCCATAGTCTTGGGGAAAGTCATGTTGATCAACTCTTTATTCAGATGAAATGAACCACCAACATCGATGGCCTACCAAGCCCACTCTAGCATCACTGTGGAATGAGACAAGATAGTGGATAAATATGATTATGAAGATGATGATAAAAAAGGTGATTTCCAAATGAAAATTCAAGCAGACCAAGGGAAATATCCAATGGCTTCACTAATTTGTGGTCCATGAGGAATACCATGGACTTGAGTTGTAGTAAGGTTAAACAGAAGGAGAAGAATTCAGACAGGGAGACAAACCCAGACAGACACAGGAATTTGGGGACCAAGCTGAGGGTTACAGGAGGATAAGTCCTGCCATAAAGAGGGAATTGGTTCATGGGTATGGAGGTGGTGTGGCATTATATGAGGATGAGCACGTGGTGGTATATGCAATTAAAGAATCAGGGAACACTATGTCAAAAAACGTAGGATGGATGAAAGGCTGGCTTGCCGAATACAAGTAAAAATAGTGAATAGAAAGCAAAACAGGCTGTTTCACATGGAGTTGAAGAAAGAAAGAGAAGAGAAATGAATTCTAGTTTTATTATCTTACAGATTAGAATTGTATGCAATTGGTTTCCTATAAGGTCTTATATGAATTGTGTCTTTGGATATTGTAAATTAGAGTCTTCCCTCTTCCTACATTTTGGGAATAGATGAGATAAGCCCACATTACTATTAAATGTCTCGAATTGTGGACCTGGGAATTGATTGGACCTGGCTTTCTGTTTGTTGAGAGATGTTTGAGGACTGCTTCAAAAGCCTCAAAAGCTGCTTCAAAAGGCATTACCTGAGACTTCAGATATGTATGTCTTATGATCTTGTCATGGTAGTGTGTCTGTGTCTTGGAATTTATCTTTTTCTTTCCAGTATTGGATTTGCTGGCATACTAGAGTGGAGGGGTCAACGTGAGACAGGAATCCATCAGAATCCTAGAGGAGAACATAGGCAGTAACCTCTTCGATATCATCCACAGCAACTTCTTTCAAGATATGTCTCCAAAGGCAAAGGAAACAAAAGCGAAAATGAACTTTTGGGACTTCATCAAGATCAAAAGCTTCTGCACAGCAAAGGAAACAGTCAACAAAACAAAAAGGCAACCCACGGAATGGGAGAAGATATTTGCAAATGACAGTACAGACAAAAGGTTGATATCCAGGATCTATAAAGAACTTCTCAAACTCAACACACACAAAACAGATAATCATATCGAAAAATGGGCAGAAGATATGAACAGACACTTCTCCAACGAAGACATACAAATGGCTATCAGACACATGAAAAAATGTTCATCATCACTTGCCATCGGGGAGATTCAAATTAAAACAACATTGAGATACCACCTGACACCAGTTAGAATGGCCAAAATTAGCAAGACAGGAAACAACGTGTGTTGGAGAGGATGTGGATAAAGGGGAACCCTCTTACATTGTTGGTGGGAATGCAAGTTAGTGCAGCCACTTTGGAGAACAGTGTGGAGATTCCTGAAGAAATTAAGAATAGAGCTTCCCTATGACCCTGCAATTGCACTGCTGGGTATTTACCCCAAAGATACAGATGTAGTGAAGAGAAGGGCCATCTGTACCCCAATGTTTATTGCAGCAATGGCTATGGTCGCCAAACTGTGGAAAGAACCAAGATGCCCTTCAACGGATGAGTGGATAAGGAAGATGTGGTACATATACACAATGTAGTATTATGCCTCCATCAGAAAGGATGAATACCCAACTTTTGTAGCAATATGGACGGGACTGGAAGAAATTATGCTGAGCGAAATAAGTCAAGCAGAGAGTGAAGTATCATATGGTCTCACTTATTTGTGGAGCATAACAAATAACATGGAGGACATGGGGAGATGGAGAGGAGAGGGAGTTTAGGGAAACTGGAAGGGAGATGAACCATGAGAGACTATGGACTCTGAAAAACAACCAGAGGGTTTTGAAGGGGCGGGGGAGGGGTGGGAGGTTGAGGAACCAGGTGG